>NW_019397586.1:0-54882 GCF_000591075.1 Eurytemora carolleeae | reverse complement strand
AATCATTTTAGGAACCTACTGTAGCGGTAGATTAATATGTGGACATATATCAGCCATCATCTCAGCAATATTAAAGTTTGTTCTTTTCATAACTTAATTTTAATTATATAACTTGATTTTTATTACAAAACTAAATTTGTATTACATACCTCAATTTTAACTACATGACTGAATTTGTGTTTCATAACTCAATTTTTATTACTTAGCTCAATTTGTGTTTCATAACTCAATTTTTGTTACATAACTAAATTTCTATTACATAACTCAAATTCGGTTACATAACTTAATTTTTGTTACATAACTCAATTTTTGTTACATAACTAAATTTTAATTACATAACTTAATTCAATTTCTATTAGATACATAATGAAGATATGATATATTTGAGCTGATTGATATTTTATGATAATGAAAAGATGATATGTTTGAGCTGATTAATATTATATTATAATGAAGAGATGATATGTTTGAGCTAATTAATATTATATTATAATGAAGATATGATATGTTTGAGCTGATTAATATTATATTATAGTAAAGAGATGATATGTTTGAGCTGATTAATTATTAATTATAATGAAGAGATGATATGTTTGAGCTGATTAATTATTAATTATAATGAAGAGATGATATGTTTGAGCCGATTGATATGAAATTGTAATAAAGAGATGTTATGTTTGAGCTGATTAACATTATATTATAATGAAGAGATGATATGTTTGAGCTGATTAATATTAAATTATAATGAAGAGATATGTTTGAGCTGATTATATTATATTATAATGAAGAGATGATATGTTTGAGCTGATTAATATTAAATTATAATGAAGAGATATGTTTGAGCTGATTAATATTATATTATAATGAAGATATGATATGTTTGAGCTGATTAATATTATATTATAATGAAGAGATGATATGTTTGAGCTGATTAATATTATATTATAATGAAGATATGATATGTTTGAGCTGATTAATATTATATTATAATGAAGAGATGATATGTTTGAGCTGATTAATATTATATTATAATGAAGAGATGATATGTTTGAGCTGATTAATATTATATTAAAATGAAGAGATGATATGTTTGAGCTGATTAATATTAGATTATAATGAAGAGATATGTTTGAGCTGATCAATATTATATTTTAATGAACCGACGATATGTTTGAGCGATTGATCATATATTATAATAAAGAGATGATATGTTTTAGCTGATTGATTATTAATCATAATGAAGAGATGATATGTTTGAGCCGATTGATATGAAATTGTAATAAAGAGATGGTATGTTTGAAGCTGATTAATATTGTCTTTAATAAACGGATGATATGTTTGATCTGATTAATATTATATTTTTAATGAAGAGATGATATGTTTGAAGCTGATTAATATTATATGATAATGAAGATATGATATGTTTGAGCTGATTAGTATTATATTATAATGAAGAGATGATATGTTTGAAGCTGATTAATATTGTTTTTAATAACGGATGATATGTTTGATCTGATTAATATTATATTTTTAATGAAGAGATGATATGTTTGAAGCTGATTAATATTATATGATAATGAAGATATGATATGTTTGAGCTGATTAGTATTATATTATAATGAAGAGATGATATGTTTGAAGCTGATTAATATTGTTTTTAATAACGGATGATATGTTTGATCTGATTAATATTATATTTTTAATGAAGAGATGATATGTTTGAAGCTGATTAATATTATATGATAATGAAGATATGATATTTTTGAGCTGATTAGTATTATATTTTACTGAAGAGATGATAAGTTTGAGCTGATTAATATTATATGATAATGAAGATATGATATGTTTGAGCTGATTAATATTATATTTTACTGAAGAGATGATATGTTTGAGCTGATTAATATTATATTTTACTGAAGAGATGATATGTTTGAGCTGAAATTTCAACAAATCTCAAGTAAACTGATCAAATGTGAGCCTGGATCTGCTACCTTAATCTGGTGAGCTCAATTCTATACTCAATTTAACAATCCAATAATAAAAAATTTCAAACTATATTCTGAATAAGTTTGTTCCTGAAATACCCAATGAAGCCCTTCATTAGTATACTGTAGTGATTCAGAAATTAAAATCAGAATCTTTTTTATTTTTTTTTAACCTTCAAATGCGATGATACTTGTTCAATATCGATTTTAAATTCCCATAAGTTATAGTCACATTTCACTTCCTTAAATTCTAATTCCATTTTTAAAAAAGCTCCTTTGAATAAACATTTTATGAACAAGAACGGTGTTTTTTATTATTACCGCTAGAAAAGGAATTTAAAATGTTCTTTATATATATATATATATATAAAGTTGTAATCTCTGTTTGTCTGTCTGTTTGTTTGTCCGATCATAACTCAGGAACCCTTTGACTGATTTACTTCAAATTTTGAGTCGGGAACTTGGTTTTCATATTCTTAGTTGAGTGGGTCAACCTTAAAGCGAAAATTCACCAAGTACGGGTAAACGGCGGGAGTAATTATGAGTACCCTGGGCAACGTCGGGTTCCCATGCGAGTAAAGAATAAAGATAGAATCTTGGAAATTTTTCTAAAACTTATTTTTGTTTACGCCATGTCTGCTGATTGTTTAATTTTTACTTTTGCTATAATTATTATTTTTGTGCTGCAGTACCTAACTGCAGAGCTATAAACTATAAATTTGTCTGTCGTATCCAATAAACTTCAAATCGGAAGGTTTATGGGCAGTTAAAAGTAAAAAATATTGCATAGTAAAAATGTTGACTTTTTCAATTTTAAAAATAAATAAATGTCTAAATTAAACCTAGAAGAAAAAATGGTCGCTTGAAAGGCAGCATTTAACACTTAAATTGTTACCTAGCAACAGAAATTTTTTTAAAAATACACCCTTTATATTCTAGTGAGTATCCTCTGCTCCCAGACCCATATGAATCTAAGCTTGTTTTTGTCTCACCATCTAAGGTAAACAATCAAAAAAATATATTAACTCCTCATAGACGATTTACATTGAAGTAAAATTAGTAACGATCAAATCCAATCTTGATTGGAATCCAGCCTAGACCTTCCTTCATTTTTCGTGAACACTCCCTTTAGTAATATAAAAAAATAGGTATTTTCTCTATAAATAGGTCGTTATAACGATCGTTAACGATTGTCAAAAATTAAAAATTCCACCTTTGTACCTCCCTTAAGGAAACGACAAATTTTATAGCTAAAAAACGACTTGATTTTTAATCTAAAAAATCAGATATTTTTAAAAACAGTTGTTCTTAAAAACGACCGTTTCGTTTTTTCTTCGATCGTTAAAAGGAAACTATTGTTTTTTTTTTAAAGTGAAAACGATCAATCTTTATCTATAGATACCCGGCCTGGGTGAAGGATTGTTTGTACGGGGTTGTGTACCAGCAAACACAATGCTGGCCTTCTACAATGGAACAGTCATCTCATCAAAAGATCTGAACAGGTAAATCCAGGGACCAACTTTATGATAGGTGATTCCAGGTACCAAATTTATGATAGGTAATTCCAGGGACCAACTTTATGATAAGTAATTCCAGGGACCAACTTTATGATAGGTAAATCCAGTGACCACCTTTTTAATAAGTGAGTCCAGGGACCAACTTTATAAGAGGTGAATCCAGGGACAAACTTTATAATAGGTGAATCCAGGGACCAACATTATGACAGGTAAATCCAGGGACTAACTTTATAATAGGTGAATCCTGGGACCAACTTTATAACAGGTGAATCCAGGAACCAACTTTATTATAGGTGAATCCAGGGACAAACTTTATAACAGGTAAATCCAGGGACAAACTTTATAACAGGTAAATCCAGGGACCAACTTTATAACAGGTAAATTCAGGGACAAAATTTATAACAATTGAATCCAGGGACCAACTTTATAACAGGTGAATCCAGGGACCAACTTTATAATAGGTGAATCCAGGGACAAACTTTATAACAGGTAAATCCAGGGACCAACTTTATAACAGGTAAATTCAGGGACAAACTTTATAACAGGTAAATCCAGGGACAAACTTTATAACAGGTAAATCCAGGGACAAACTTTTTAACAGGTGAATCCAGGGACCAACTTTATAACAGGTGAATCCAGGGACAAACTTTATAACAGGTAAATCCAGGGACCAACTTTATAAAAGGTGAATCCAGGGACAAACTTTATAATAGGTGAATCCAGGGACCAACTTTATAACAGGTAAATCCAGGGACCAACTTTATAACAGGTAAATTCAGGGACAAACTTTATAACAGGTAAATCCAGGGACAAACTTTTTAACAGGTAAATCCAGGGACAAACTTTATAATAGGTGAATCCAGGGACCAACTTTATAACAGGTGAATCCAGGGACCAACTTTATAACAGGTAAATCCAGGGACCAACTTTATAACAGGTGAATCCAGGGACAAACTTTATAACAGGTGAATCCAGGGACCAACTTTATAACAGGTAAATCCAGGGACAAACTTTATAACAGGTGAATCCAGGGACAAACTTTATAACAGGTAAATCCAGGGACCAACTTTATAATAAGTGAATCCAGGGACAAACGTTATAACAGGTGAATCCAGGGACCAACTTTATAACAGGTAAATCCAGGGACAAACTTTATAACAGGTGAATCCAGGGACCAAACAAAAATTTGGAGGGAAACCCCGGGGCATTTCAGCTCAAACTCGTGATTTAACAATGAGTGTCTAAAATAATAATATAACCCGTCCAAATCCGTGCGCTTCAGCTAGTTTTTACATAAATTAACTTAAAATATTAAAATTCTTTTTTTGTGCACTTCTGAAACATCATTGCATTTAGATTGATTTAGTATTTTTTTTAAATGTTAGTAAGAGAATAATTGTGTTACCCCAGGTACCCTCCTCTAACCCACCTTATTTCGATTGAATGTTGCTTTGGAGAAATTTTCAGAGGAATAAAATATTTAACATTTAATCCCATCTATCTTTATTATTCATGTGACTCCACTAAAAAGTTGGGATAAAAATAGAAACAAAGAATTCTAAGTCACTTAATCAGGCAAACCAATCAAAATAGAGGTATCTATGTATAGGGGGGGGGGGGGGTTATGTGGGAAAATCCCCCGTTATGGATAAGTTCATGTAGACGCACCAGATTGAAAAAAAAATCAAAACCAAACCAAAAAAAAAATCAAAACCAAACCAAAAAAAAATCAAAAGCAAAAAACAAAACACAACCAACCCAAATAAAACTAAACGAATTGATGTTAAATTTTTGCCTTCTTACCTTTGACACTTGAAGGTGAATATTCTTCCCTTACTCAATCAATATTTTCAGGGATGAAAACTGGGAAAATGATGCTTATAAAATATTGAGTCTGGTTTCTCCAGATGAAGAAGGTAATACTGGGGTATTAATAAAGGATAATAAGGTGAGTCTGCAGCAATTTAGAAAAAAATTCAAGAGGCAATAAATAAAGTTGAAGCAGATCAAGGAAAAAAAATAATTTCTGCATACCGATATTCAGTATGCAGACTTGCTTTTTTTCAGAACTGCATTATATCCTTCCAGGGGAACGGGGCTTTAAAACAAAATGGCGGTTTTACACCTTTTCCGGCTAAATTTCACTCTAATACTCTCTTCTCTTCTTTTTTATTTCTATTGATTTTTTATATAGAAGGGCAAGATGCCGCCAAAAAAAGGAATCATTCAACTGAAGGGAACAATGAATTTTTTAAATAAGACCAAATAAAATCTGTACAGACATCTTTAAACTTTAAAATTGTTGCAAAAAACTGAACCAATCAGCAAAAATTTTAATTTTTTAATTTTTTTAGGATTCGAGCGAATTATAGATATTCCAGCGTGCTGGCGAGAAACCAGCCAATATGTTGCTACTTTAGCCCACAAGGTAATCTTTATGATATCATTTTTAGAATGATTGAGATCGGTGACGTTAAGAAAAAAAGAACAATGGACGAACGACTTGGATCGTTCAGAGAAATGAAAAAAAACGATTGTTTTTGATAAACGAACGGTTGTTTCTAACAAAATTTTAAAAGATCGTTTATTACTGAACGAACGTCAAACTTTTAAAAGAACAATCGGTTTTTACTGAACGAACGATTTTCCTAAACTCAGTGACTAGTGAGAAAACGAACGAAATAAATGAAACATGAACGATAATTTTAAACAGAAAATATTTGTTTAAGGATTAAAAAACCGAACGAAATGGGTCGTTTACAAACGATGAACGAATGAAATGAACAAAAAAAAACAGGAAAAGGCCTATCTCTAAGCTAGCCAACTAGTTTGCTATTGTTGGTTAGCTTAAATTGTTCGCTTTCGTGTCATTTCATTAAAAAGGGGTAATGTCTGCGAAATTAAGGTTAACTTGATAAACACTGACATTATAAAGTTTTTTTATGAACATAAAATTTTTTGAATTGTCTTTAGATAAGACAAAAAAAAGTGTTTTTATAAAAATCCTTGTTTCAGTCTTAAGTGTTATAGTTAATAATTCTTTAAAATTTAGTTTTTTTTAAATAAAATTCAAATTTTTGTCTATACTGGAACTGCTTTTTTTAGTTTACATTTATAAATGAGATAATTATAGTTCATACCATACCTCACTAGTCACTATATTTTAAAACTGCAGAATAATGCATTAAGCTCAAACTGCAGAATAATGCATTCAGCTCAAAACTTTCAAAATTAAAGTTTTACTTACAATTTAGTGGTAGAGGCGTTTATATCAGTAAAATGAAGACGACTTTTTATTTAAGTTTTGATTGTTAGCAAGCTTTTTTCGAATTATAATTGTTTGCAAGTAATCAAAGAGAAGCTTTTTAATTGACTGCTTCTCTTGACTTCTATGTTTATGCGTATTCATGCTGTTTAACAGCTTGATATAAATCAAAATTGAAATCAAAAGTCGTCTTCATTGTATAGATATATGCGACTACGACTGTAGTTAATATTAATATTTGTAGGTTAATCACAGTTTTACTCCCAACGCAAAGTACACCCTTTTCTACCATCCAAGGTAAAGAACATTTAATTACAACTAACGCACACTATTGAAAATGTACTAATTATGAGGAAGCATATACAAGTATGACAGATATCCACCCCTGTTGCCATTAAACATTTCTTTAATTAATAAAATGTTCAGCCGTTGGAATGTTGCCCATGTCGTTTTCCAATCTGAAGCAAGTATTTTCTAAATTTATGGATGAATAATGGAAATGAGTTTAGATAGAATGGATGAATGGAGATGAAACCTACTGTAGATTCCATCAGGGTTGTCTTCATGGATTTTCAAAAACATTCGACAGAGATCACAGGCTAATAAATGTAATAAAACATTTTATTTAAATAAAATATATCATAACAATCATTTTATGATCAAAGAACAATCTAATTTTTCT
The DNA here is from genome assembly GCF_000591075.1 of Eurytemora carolleeae. Taxonomy (NCBI): domain Eukaryota; kingdom Metazoa; phylum Arthropoda; class Copepoda; order Calanoida; family Temoridae; genus Eurytemora; species Eurytemora carolleeae. The sequence continues at coordinate 47,433 of NW_019397586.1, read as the reverse complement.
CCACATTACAGCATAAAAATTACAGTGAAATACAGACTTTTGAAAACGACCTTTGGGTGGAATTTGGTTGAAAGCACCTGGACTGCAAATTAAATCTCCGTCAATTTGAGAAAAAAGACAAAATAAAATTAGTTCTGTCAACTGTAAAATTATGCATTATTAAAAGACATATTTCATGAAACGAATAGATATGATAAATTTCTTGTTCTGAATTAATACAAATTTTTTTTATTTAAAAAAAGGGTTTAGATAAAAAATATATTTAGGTTTGTTTGTACACCAACGGTACTCCATCTGGATATGTCTGGCAGTGTTGTACAGGTTCGTACATTAATGTATGTACACACTAGCTGAGATGCCCGGCTTTGCCAATATTTACTTTAGACACTCCCGCCGTTAACCGGCCCGCGCTTGGTATTAAATCATAATGTTTGCTGAATTGCTGAATTCAGCAATCAGCTGATTGCTGAATTGCTGAATTCAGCAATCAGCTGAATTGCTGAATTGCCCGGCAGAATAATGTTTGCTGAATTGCCCGGCAAACATTAAAAAATGTCCAAAGGAATTGAGTCTTGCAACCAAATGTTGTAGACCTTAGTTATTTCAAACTATAAATTCTGTTAGATCTAATAATCTAAGTTTGAAATATCAAAGTTTTACACTATCAGGTTGCAAAGATATAGGGATCAGAAAATTTAAGTTTGTGGCAAGACTCAATTCCTTTGTTTCAGTATATGTCACCCCAGGGGAGGGGTACCCTTGGGTTCCCTCAAAAAAAAATTCAGCCAATTTGGTCCAGCTATTTGCTCAGCTATAATAGAAAACATAATATATGACCAAAGAGCTTTAATAAATAGATTATTAGATGTTGAAACATTATTCACTGTGAGCTTGCCAGGCTACATTTGTTGCATAAAACGTGCTAGGCCCACTCTGCACTAGCTAGTCCAAACTGCATTGTACGACTGATTGCATATACAGTAAATGTTGTTCCGGCTCGGGGTTATGAAACTGTTAGAGTGCGGAGTATTTTATAAGATGTTGTCATTATTTAAAATTTTAAAAACTCTTTACGAAAATTTTATGGATTTATACGATTATATCAGAAATTTTCCTTTTCAGAATTTTGAAAATGTTTTCAATTTCAACATCTGAGCCCTTTTCCAACAAATAAATAAGAAATAAGAGATGATTGTCTTAAACTTTAACTTAAAGATATGAAATAATATTTATTTTTATTTCACACTTTTATCAAAACCTAATTCTTGAAACCAAGAAAATCTAAAAGAATGATTTTAAATAAATATTTAAAATAAAATCCATCATAGCTTTTAGAACTTTTCCATTTTAAAATTAAATTTGTAAAATATTAGAATTTATGAAACTAAGGGACATTTATGTTTTACAATGTCATTCATTTCTCATCAGTGAAAAAAAACTACAATGATTTTCAGAAAACTCTGGAATAAGAAGATGACTTAAGCTATGACTTTAAAGAGTCCATGAACATGAGACACAACCATTGTGCAGTGTAAACAGACCCATTTCACTTAATCAGTGCACTTCAGTATTGCTTTTAGAACAATAGTGAAATAAAGTATAAAAACTATGAATAAATTCCAATTATTTTGATTAGATTTGTGAGATTATATCAAATCACAATATCTTAAAATTTTTTTAAGTTTCAATTTATCAAATTTTGTTTAGTCATTTTCGGTCTAGATACATCTGCTTTTACGTCCACATGTATATGCGTATATGCGTTTTATTTGAAAAATAAAACATTGTTGTTTTCCTTATAACTTTTCAAAAAAAGGCGCCATGATTTTAATCTTACGTGACGTGAAATTCACTTTAGTTTGAAGTGTTTACAGGTGGTGGATACCTTGTAGGTCAGTTAAACAAGGCCGGTCAACTGACTGGTAGAGATATATCCTTCATATATCCAGACTTGGATACTGGTATTACAGGTAGAGATACAGTGTTAGGCGATTACATCAATAGAATGAAGACGACTTTTTAATTTAAGTTTTAATTGTTAACAAGCTTTTTTTCAAATTACAAGCTTACAAGTCAATCAAAGAGAAACTTTTTTGATTGACAGCTTCTCTCAACTTCTATAAGTATGTATAATCATGCTGGGCAACAGCTTGATATCAATCAAAATTGAAATCGAAAGTCGTCTTCATTGTATTGATATAATCGCCTACCACTGTAAATCCTTAATATATCCAGACTTATATTCATGCTGAGCAACAGCTTGATATAAATCAAAATAAAGTCGTCTTCATTGTATTAATATAATCGTCCACCACGGTATATCATATCCAGACCTGAACACTGGCATTACAAGGTAAATGAAATTTATTCTAAGTTTCATACAAATTTAATTTTGAGAAAGAACAAGTATGTTCATGGCAAATATTGTATATTTTCGCGGATTTTCATTTTCTTATGATATTCATAAAAAAATCACATTTTGCATTATATTGAAAAAATTAAACCTATAATATTTAGGTATGGCAGGCCCACCTGAACAATATAGGTGAATCTACTTAATCAGAAAATCATTATGTTTTAATAATGTTATCATTTCAACCTCTATAGTCCATTTGATCGAAGAAAAGGAACAATATTAAGATAAATTGTTTATATTCATAATAGATTAGAAATGCAAATGTATGCGGCTTTTTATAAATTTAAATAATTTGTATTTTGATCCTTAATTTGATTTTACACTAATTACGTTTGTTTGGCAGTATAACTTGCTGTAAAAGAATGGTTCGTAAAGATCTTGTGAATTTAAAACGTATCTTTTTTTGTCTGTGAAATTATTAGAAAAAATTAAGTAAAAATAAAGTCTTTAAATCATAAAGCATTGTTTCCCTAGAAAATCCGCAATTTCACGGGTTTTCTGATTAATTAGATTAACGTACATTGTTCAGGTGGGCCTGCTATACCAAAATACCATAGGTTTAATTTTTTTTGTTAAGCAAAATGTGATATTTTATATGAATATTTTAAGAAAATGAGAAAATCCGCGAAAATATGCAATATTTGCCTTAGACATACTTTTTAGATTTTCTTAAATACTTTTCTAAATTATCAGATTTTTCAGTTAATATTCTAAAGACATTATTTCAAACCTAGAGCCTGTTCAGGCTAAGTCTGGAAGCAATAGTTGTGAAAATTCATTGTAAAAAACGCGGTTTTTACAATTTACTTTTTATTTAATATGTTAAAGTCTATACAAGCTGACAATAATCTTCTCATAAAAAGTTTTGAAACAAAAAGAAAAAATAATTTGTTTAAAAGAATGTCACAGTTTGGTGTGCGATTGAGTTTAAGAACATTCTTTGTATTAACAAAAACACATTTTGCCTCCGACCCTCAAATGACATCAAATGTTTAAAGCATATCATTAAAATCGTACACTAAAATATGTAAAACGGTTCTGGTCGCCTTTCCCCCCCCCCCCCCCCCCCCCCACCTATGCCCCCAAGAATTCAATATCTAATCTAATCTAATTTAAAAATTTATTTTTCTGTAGAAAATATGATAGATTGAGCTTAAAAATTAGACATCTATATTAATTCTATTCATTCTCAATCGAAGGAGAGCAGCCATAGCAGGGCTGTTTTCAGGTTGGTCTCCTGGCAGTTTACTGTGGTGTTATTTAAAACTGAACTGATGTGATACATTGAGTGACTGGGTTTGGAGAAGACGGAGGAACAGGGTTGGGTTTGCCCCATTAACATGTTAAAAATTTGGTTCCAGATTTAAGACAGAAGGCAGAAAACAGAAACAGAGGCAACAAAAACTATTGCATTCCTAATTTTTTAGCACTGCCAAAAAAATTAGCAAGAAATTAAGGTTCACCAATTAACAAAACCTTTTTCCAAAAAAACAGCAAGTTGTGAACAAATTTTGCTAAAAAAAATTTTTGATGCAAAGGGTATGGCTCAAACGTTGGGGCAGTGTTAAAGAAAAATCAGAAATGGTTAATAACTTTTTTATTTTTTAAGCTATGGGACTAAAACAATATATTTTAAAAGGCCTTGAAAAATTAATATAATATGTGTCATATGTTAATATTTGTTAAATCTAAAAAAAACTATTTTTGAAAAAATTTTCGACATACATTTTTAACTTTTTAAAAATCCTCCCTTACCATTAAAGTTAGAGGTCTAATTTTTTTATAATAAGCAGGTCCTGAAAAGTTGGACTAGAGACATGTACATTTTTTTCATTTTTGCAGATACCATATATTTTTATTGTAAATTACGTTTTTCTTAAAGTGAGAACCAGAAAAATCTGGATTAAGAAGACGACTTTTAGTTATAGTCTAAAGAGCATGAGACACAGCAATTGTGCAGTGTAAACATACCCATTAAACTTAGATAGAGATTTTAAAAGTGTCCACAGTATTTGCTTTTTAACAACATCAAATACACATACAAGTACAAGGAGATATAATCTTCATCCTTTTCCATTGTTTTCTGGTTCTCACTGTATTAACTATAATATTTGCAGGTACAAAGATGGGTTGTGTGTTGAGGAAAATGTTGTTTACATTGACTGTTCATATAAATCAGATTGTTTACAAGGCCCAGGAAAGGTAATAAACAAGTATAAAAAGAGACATCGTTTTAGAATCCTTTTTTATTAACATTTCATATTTTTTTAACTTTGTAATGAGAATGTTCTTTTTTAATTGTTTTGGTCAATTTCTTTGTAAAAGTAAAACTATTACATAAAATAATAAAAGCAAACTTATAGTTAATTCAAGTCAGCTGTTTATCAAATATCTCACATTAGTGTTTTTAATCATTCGAGGTCCTTTTAACGGTTGAAATTCACCCCTAAACTATTGCCATCCCTAGTATACAGTATACATGCGTACAGGGTGTTTTTAACAATATTTTATGCCGGACCCTCAATCTTTATCTATACTTGGCTTTCTGTCTGTCTGTTTGTTTGTATCCAATAAACGTAAAAAAGGAACAATTTTTTTGTAGCAACACATGACCTCAGGAAGGTTTAAGGATGGTCTGAAAATCAAAAATCGTTTTTTTTTTATTTAGGAAAAAAAATCGCTAAATCCGCGTCATTTAAAAAAAATTAAAATGCCGAAAGTAGAGCTACAATCAAAGGTTAAAATTGAAGATGGGTGCGAAGCACTGTGGAAGCCTAGTTTTAAAATATTAGATTGGACAACGAAAATTGGTTCAAAATATAGGGTCTGGCATCAACTCATGTTTTTAGAGACAACCTGTATGATTCCTTGAAAAAGGAATAAAAGTAAATTCATCTTCATTTTCCTAGAAAACTAGTTTAAAGTTAATTTGATACAAAGGAGCAAAGTTAAGAAGGGGAGGAAAGAAGAAAATCAAATGAATAATTGAATAAGCAAGCAAAGATGTTTACCACATTTTCCCTCTTTTTCACAAATCCCTCTCACTTTCATTGATATTTACAGTTAGGGCCTATGATATTTCAAGTGAGGACCTTTGATATTTCAAGTTAGGACCTTTGATATTTCAAGTTAGGGCCTTTGATATTTCAAGTTAGGATCTTTTATATTTCAAGTTAGGACCTTTGATATTTCCAGTGAGGACCTTTGATATTTCCAGTTAGGGCCTATGATATTTCAAGTGAGGACCTTTGATATTTCAAGTTAGGGCCTTTGATATTTCAAGTTAGGATCTTTTATATTTCAAGTTAGGACCTTTGATATTTCCAGTTAGGACCTTTGATATTTCCAGTTAGGGCCTTTGATATTTCAAGTTAGGATCTTTTATATTTCAAGTTAGGATCTTTTATATTTCAAGTTAGGACCTTTGATATTTCAAGTTAGGACCTTTGATATTTCAAAATATTAAATTAAAGTGAATCGATGTTTTTTTTTAAATATGTTTCCAAAATTCCAGTTTCTATTGCATTTTTTGTCGGTCTGAGGAAAAAATATTTTCGCAGAAAAACAGAAAAGGAAAAGGATTTCAAACGAATCATAATTTAATATAACGTTAGTTTGTCCTCAAACACTCCCTATAATATAAAGTCTCTGAACTTCCCTGTACAATAGTTTTGACTAATTAATAATAGTTCAGATAATGCCTTCTATGTAATTTACAAGAGTATATATAGATATCAAATTCAAGAAAGTAGTGTTTAACGACTAATAAAACTTTCGAAATACAAAGAATATAAAATAAATATCATGATCACTCCATTCAGTTACTTTATGAATTGAAATTAAATTCATAAATAAGTTAATTGGATTTTTCAATAATGTAAATAGTTGAATTTTAAATATTTGATTTATGCGTACTAAAAAAATTCAATTAAGATTGAATAAAGTATAAATTAAAAAAATGAATATGAAAATTAACAAGTGCTGAATAAAAAATTAACAATAACATTTAATGAGTTTAAATTGATAGGGTGAATGAATAGAATAAAATGAATAAATCTTTATAAAATAAATGAATGAATGATTCATATGAATTTAGAATGAATAATGGAAATGGATTTATTCTGAATGGATAAAAAATGGAAATAAGTTTAGAAAGATCTAATGGATAAATAATGAAAATAAGTTTAGATAGAATGGAAAAATAATGAAAATGAAATTAGATTGATTGGATGAATAATGGAAATGAGTTTAGATTTATTGGATGAATAATGGAAATGACTTAAGATAGAATAAATGAATAATGGAAATGAGCTTAGAAAGAATGGATGAATAATAGAAATCAATTTAGATAAAATGAATGAACAATTGAAATAAGTAAGTTTAGATGGGATGAATGAAAAACGAAGAATAGTTTAGAATAAATGAATGAATAATGTAAATGTTTATGTAGATTGAATGGATGAATAGTGAAAATAAGTAAAGATAGGATGCATGAATAATATATAAAAATCAAAATTGAATGGATAACAAATGGAAATGAGTTTAGATAGAATGGATGAATAATGGAAATGAGTTTAGATAGAATGGATGAATAATGGAAATGAGTTTAGATAGAATGGATGAATAATGGAAATGAGTTTAGATAGAATGGATGAATAATGGAAATGAGTTTAGATAGAATGGATGAATAATGGAAATGAGTTTAGATAGAATGGATGAATAATGGAAATGAGTTTAGATAGAATGGATGAATAATGGAAATGAGTTTAGATAGAATGGATGAATAATGGAAATGAGTTTAGATAGAATGGATGAATAATGGAAATGAGTTTAGATAGAATGGATGAATAATGGAAATGAGTTTAGATAGAATGGATGAATAATGGAAATGAGTTTAGATAGAATGGATGAATAATGGAAATGAGTTTAGATAGAATGGATGAATAATGGAAATGAGTTTAGATAGAATGGATGAATAATGGAAATGAGTTTAGATAGAATGGATGAATAATGGAAATGAGTTTAGATAGAATGGATGAATAATGGAAATGAGTTTAGATAGAATGGATGAATAATGGAAATGAGTTTAGATAGAATGGATGAATAATGGAAATGAGTTTAGATAGAATGGATGAATAATGGAAATGAGTTTAGATAGAATGGATGAATAATGGAAATGAGTTTAGATAGAATGGATGAATAATGGAAATGAGTTTAGATAGAATGGATGAATAATGGAAATGAGTTTAGATAGAATGGATGAATAATGGAAATGAGTTTAGATAGAATGGATGAATAATGGAAATGAGTTTAGATAGAATGGATGAATAATGGAAATGAGTTTAGATAGAATGGATGAATAATGGNCACACTTGCTATCAGGTCAATTTGCTATCAGGCCTCACTTGCAATCAAAACGTTTGCTCTCCAGTCTCAACTGCTATCAATGCTCATCTGCTATCCAAAACTAGTTACTATCCAAATACGTTACTATCGAAATAATAGTTGTGTTTCTAAATAAGTTGCTATTAAAACCAGTTCTTAGTACTGGAGGCAACAAAACGAGCCGACTCCATGCCCACGCAAAGTTTGCCAGAGACTGGAGAATTCCAAATTTAGAGAAATTCTTCAATTTTTTTTGCGGATTTTTAAAAGAAAAAAAAGGGTTAAAGTAATGATTGAGAGCAAGTCGAAAATTTTATAGCAAATGATGATTGATAGCAAAATTGTTGATTGCAACTGAGTTGATAGCAAATGAGTTTGATAGCAAGTGAGTTGATAGCAAGTGAGGGGATAGCAAGTGAGGCTAACAGCAAGTGAGTTGATAGCAAGTGAGTTGATAGCAAATGATCGTGTTTCGTTTATAATCCCTTTAATATCCAGAGTTTACGTCTATAATCCCTTTAATATCCAGAGTTTACGTCTATAATCCCTTTAATATCCAGAGTTTGCATTATAGTCCCTTAAATATCCAGAGTTTACAAATATCCAGATTTTACGTCTATAACCCCTTTAATATCCAAAGTTCACGTCTATAATCCATTTAATATCCTGAGTATACGTCTATAATCCCTTTAATATCCAGAGTTTACGTCTATAATCCCATTAATATCCACAGTTTACGTCTATAATCCCTTTAATATCCAAAGTTTACGTCTATAATCCATTTAATATCCTGAGTATACGTCTATAATCCCTTTAATATCCAGGGTGATGTAAATGAGTATGGGATACCGCATGGTTATGGTTCAGTTCTCTTCTGTTCAGGGGATCAGCTGTGCGGAGAGTTCAAGTAAATATAAATGATGAGAATATTAATGAAATTTGAAACATGACAAGTGATGATAACATAAAAAAAACATTAGATTTCTTCTGAAAATATATTAAGCATTTTGAAAAAAGTAATACAACACAAACAAAGTTACTATTGCAATAAAATTGATTGTTTATATACTAATTTTGTACGAGACTAACCGTTCACAACGAAAACGAATTGAACCTTTGTCGCAAACTCTGATTTTCTAATAACTAAATCTAGATGTTTCAAAATATGTTTAATCAAATAATATATGTTTAAAATATCAAAGGAAAGACTCAATTCCTTTGTTGCCAATCACAAGATTTTTTCTTAGCATCTTAGTCATCTTTTTATCAAAAGTTGCTAACATGCACATTTCATATAATGCACGTTGTAATTTGTAACCCCTCCTAAAATCTAGAAGGGTTCCCTTTAAAATACTCTTCAATTGCACACCAATAAAACTTAATAAAATACTTAAAAAGAATCTATTTTTTTAAATTGTTATAGGTTTGGAATAAGAGAGGGGAAAGCTACTTTAAGAACGTCAACGCCAATACTAAGGTTTAAGAATTTAGAGGGAAAAAAAACGTGTTCCCCGAGTGAAAAAGATTAGTGCAAAAATGTCCGATCCAGGCCTTAATTCTCCTAATTTAAAGGGAGTGACTGGCCAGACATGGTAGTTGAGCTGAAAGTGCAGTATTTTAGAGAATTTGTTCAGGATACATTTGCGACCAATACAATACCACAATACAGGAGGATTTCAAAGATAAAAGTTTCTCTCATGCTAAACAATGTCAATTATACACCCTTAAAACGTCTTATGGGTCTCAAATAAATCCAAAAAAATTCTCTGCATTACTAGACTCGAAGCCCCAACTACCATATCTGACAACTCAAAAAGTTTTTTTGGGGTCTTTGAAGCTTATTTTCATGATTTTTATTTTCTATTTTCAAATGCATACAATAATGAAAATAACAAAAATATAAGGGGTGTGTCGTCTCCCTGATTGTTAATTACAATTGTTGCGAGTAATCAATTTCTTTTCACCAGTTGCCTGACTTCCTCTGAAGAGAGCAGACATATCTTATGCTGTCCCAGAATTGCAGCCTGGAGGAGCACTGTGTTTAGCATCTTGTATCCTATAAGAGAGCAAGGAATGTACATTGAATAAAACAAAACTTTATCTTTACCTTGGTATACCGTGATGGGTATACAAGCCATGCACAATGATACTGGTTTTTTACTCAACCAGCTGTGAGAACTGGACAGCTGTGAAAGATTCCTCTCAAGAGAGCTTCAGGGCTCACAACTTCCCATTTTGCATAAGGGGTGCAGTTATCAGTTTCTTTAATGCCCCTTAACTTGGAAAGAGTATAGTAAAGATGGAATACAGGAAGTAATCCCCTTACACCCTTCCTCCTACAAACCTCCTTATCTCTCTCCTACCTGCTCCACAACTCTCAAATGAACTATTTGGAAAGACCTTACAGTGTATAAACAAGATAAACAAAAGATAAAGAAAACATTGAACAGGAAAATTAGAAGGGGTGATAAGCTTTACACTAAATTTTTTGTCTGATAGCAAATGAAGACAAACACGAGATGAGAGACACAAGTAAAATATGTGCAAGTAATGCAAGGAGAGAGGAAAGGGTAGTGACTTTCTCACTCTTTAAACAACCTCCTGTAGAAAGGTAAACATTGAATATTTTCAGTTTCTCAGGAGTTATATTTACAGCACTAGCTAACATCAGGGAATACTATTAAAGGGAATCTTCACCAATTCAAAATTAAATTTAAACTTCTAAATTACAAATTTATTATTACAGCTAAACCTGTCCTATCCTCATAGTTGTTTTTGATACCCTGATTACTCAATATTATCGGAGACTGATCAGTAAAACCCCGGATTTATTGTGAATCTCGCGCATTTTCTCGATGATTTTCGTAGATTATACCAACAAATAAGCAAACCTCTCAATTTATGGAACATAACAAACTACTAAAGTGTAGGATCTGTATCAATGCAAAAAAAAAGGAGATAAAGAACGAAAATCAACTTTCCAGGTTATAGTTGACCTGCCTGCAGCTACAATGCATGACCTCGCTACCTGGAGACTAGAACGGGATCTAAAAAGATCCCAGGAATCAAATATCTGAAAATTAATATATTTTAAAATTAAAAAAGTTGACTCTATTGATAAAGCCCAGAAAAGTTATAATATAAAATACATGTTTAAAGGGACTGTATAAGCGTAATTTTATGTGACCCTCAAGGTAAAGATTTCAATGCCCGATGATTCACGACATTGCCCTTTAAAGTATCAAGTATGAGTTATAAATCAATGTTAATAACTTTAAAAACAGATTTTTTCAGTTGTGGGTTCTCTTTAATAGAGATTTGCGAATTTATTCTGCTGGAAACCTATATATAGTTGCACTTTATAAACAAGAAAACACTGACACCTGGAGATCCTTGAATTAGCATTTTATAAACAAGAAAACACAGACACCTGGAGATCCTTGAATTAGCACTTTATAAACAAGAAAACACAGACACCTGGAGATCCTTGAATTAGCACTTTATAAACAAGAAAACACTGACACCTGGAGATCCTTGAATTACACTTTATAAACAAGAAAACACTGACACCTGGAGATCCTTGAATATACTTTATAAACAAGAAAACACTGACACCTGGAGATCCTTGAATTAGCATGCTTTATAAACAAGAAAACACTGACACCTTTCTTTATGTTTCTCGATTAGAGGATTAAAGGATGTGAATCGGAAATGAAGTGTCACTTGAAAATACATCTACAGTTCCTTAATATCGTTTTGTTACATAAAGAAAAAGCATATTTTTTCTAAATCTTAATTAAAACTTTTTGTTATAAACGACCATACTCATGCATTTCATTTTTCTAATTTCTTTACAGTTTCTGAAGCAACAAATATGCCCAAGTCAATTTTGAAAGAAACCATAAATGAAAATAAACTGTTCTCAGAAACAAAAACATGGATACTGTTGCGAATCCTTTAATGTCTGGTGAAAATGCTGAATTTACATCTTGTATTTTGGCAATTGGTCTCTCTTATCCTCTGTATAATTTCGGGTAGTGTGTCTTATTATTTTAATATTTAGTATAAACATATGAAAGATATTTGATGGGTCTGCTAGATGCGTAGACAACTAATTGATATTGAAACTGCATTCCAGAGGTATAATCAGTTTTTAATAAGCTTAAATTTAAAAAATGTTTAATATTTTTATTGAATTACGCATTTGAGGATTTTTCAGTTTCATCCCATCAATTTAAATATTCAGTTAAAAGTTTAAAAGAAAATATTTTCTATGACATTATAGTCAATATCATTATCATTATCATTATCATTATCATTATCATTATCATTATCATTATCATTATCATTATCATTATCATTATCATTATCTTTATCATTATCATTATCATTGTCATTATCTGTATCATTATCATTATCATTATCATCAATAAATATATTTAGAGCTCATCAGCAACAGCTTGAATTGAAAACAAAACAAAATCAAGAAGATTTAGAAAAAAGAAAACTTAAAGGGACTGTTATTGAAATATTTCAAGTGATCTCCAATTTAAAACGATGGGATTACCTGAATCATAGCGGTAACCTTTATAACATTCTCTAATCTGTAGTGTTGAAGATATTGTTGTTTTTCTAACAAGCAAAGTGTTTAATTCTTACAGTTTCTTCCATTTCAGTCTTATGGATCCTTTAGGGTAGCGTGTAATCCCACGGTATAAATGGAGATTCCCTTGAAATTAATTCTACAGTCCCTTCAAAATAGAAAAGAATGAAGACTGGAGGAATGAAGAAAAGAGAAATCAGGAAGAGTCAGAAATATTGAAGCTGAAGGTAGACAAGGAAAAAATAAGAAACTTGCAAGATAAAGAAAAAGAAGAAAGAAGAAATAGTCAAAGGAAGGAAGAAGAAAATAAAATAGAAATAAAAGAACAAGAAGAAAAGAAGCGAATATTGGATGAAAAAGAGAAGATGAAACTAAAAGAAAATCTAGAAACATCACAAATATTGGCTAAAGGTAAAATATTAATAAAGAACTAAACAGATGCAATTACTAAAATGTCCAAACAAAAAATAAGAAAATATTGAAACAAAGCTACAAATTAAACTCAATTATGTAAATATTAAAAATTTACTTTCCCAAAATATGCATTTGACAATTAAGACAGGGTTTGAAATTAAATTTGGGATTAGATTAAATTTCCTCTGATCAGACGTGAGACTAGATTAAATTTCCTTTGATCAGACGTGAGACTAGATTAAATTTCCTCTTATCAGACGTGAGACTAGATTAAATTTCCTTTGATCAGACGTGAGACTAGATTAAATTTCCTCTGGTCAGGCGTGTGACTTGATTAAATTTCCTCTGGTCAGGCGTGTGACTTGATTAAATTTCCTCTGATCGGACGTGTGACTAGATTAAATTCCCTTTAATCAGACGTGTGACTAGATTAAATTCCCTTTAATCAGACGTGTGACTTGATTAAATTTCCTCTGGTCAGGCGTGTGACTTGATTAAATTTCCTCTGATCGGACGTGTGACTAGATTAAATTCCCTTTAATCAGACGTGTGACTAGATTAAATTCCCTTTGATCAGACGTGTGTGACTAAATTAAATTTCCTCTGGTCAGGCGTGAGTAAACTAGAATAAACCTCTGGTCAGACGTGTGACTAGATTAAATTGTTTTTTGAAGAGGCGTCAGTAGGTTAAATTTCCTCTGATCAGGCGTTTGAACAGATTAAATTTCCTGTGGTCGGGCCTGAGTAAATTAAATTTAATAAAATATTAATATGGCAGGAAAATCTCGTGACACTGCGAAGATTACACTTTGAGATTTTCCAGCTTAATTCTGTCAAAATCATTTATTTTAAGAAACTAAATTTCCACGTAGAAAATAAAAAATTGTTCACTATATTTCCGGGAGAAGATGTACGGGGGTTGGATGCAGAAGTATGATAATATTTTACAATGTGATGTATTTGGAATGAGGACTGCAAATATTTTTTGACAGGTTTGCATCATGTAATAGATTTATTATATAATTACAGGGGCATATTAAGGAGGATGTTAGGTATTTTTCCAAAGGTATTTTCCCAAGGGCGACTTTCCAAGTGGCAACTTCCCAAATGTGCGATTTACCAAGCGGAAACTTCCCAAAGGTTAATTTAGGCCCTCTGAGGCGCCGCAGGCTGGAATGTGGGGCAGAGCGCCACGTCTATGATGAGCTAGGGGCTGAGCGCTGTGACTAAAAAAGCTTCTGGGGACCAACTGCTGTGGCTAGGACAGATTTGGAAAGTTTCTGCTTAGAAACTACACGGTTGGAAAGTTGGCACTTGGGAAAACATCCTTGGGTGGGAAATAGGCGTTTGGTAAATATTCTTTGGGATATACCTAACATCTAAAGAAGGAAAGGGGGGGCTGTGAACTCCCGGCTTTTTTATTCCACGTTAAAAAATATTTACACAGGTGTTATCAGGGGAGATCAAAAGTTTACCCCCCCCCCCATCCCCTTCTTTACCATTTCTCTGCCCCTTTTTTGCATCAATTATTCAATGCTGTGAAGTTAAAATAGATTAATTGACGGGCAGTCAGGCAGTTTATTTCTATCCATAAAAACTTAATCAAGTTTGAGCAGTGCAATAAAAAATATCCATCTTTTTTTCTAAAAAAGTGAGATTTAAATAATAAATATTTTTGCAACCATCACTGTGAGCCAAGATGTGCACGCTCTCACGCAAAAATCTAGCAGTATTTAAACTTTAGCTAGAAACAAGTGCGTTGTAGTTTTAAAATGTAGATGCATAGGGCTTCAAAAAAGTATAAGCAACTTAATTTCTGAAGTGAAACCTAGGCCCAAGTCGTTGCCACGCTAATTTTTTAAGTAAAAATAAGTCAATATCTCTTTATCATTGATCAGAAAAAAAGGTTCAAAAGGTAACGTTGTGATTCAGACATGCCAATCAGCATATGGTCTACACTCTACACTCTAGTAGTCCTTTATACGCTCTAGTAGTCCTTTATTCACTCTAGTAGTCCTTTATACACTCCAGTAGTCCTTTATACACTCTAGTAGTGTATAAAGCTATAATACCTAATTGCAAATACTCAGATCTATCAAGTGGATTGCATGATCAACACCTCAAGCATTTACCGTCCTCCTGTGCAAATCCTTGCAAAATTCAGTGCGAACCTCAGCTTATAAAATCATCAAAGGCCAATCTAGAAACTTCAGCACATCCTAAAAGTGAGTCACATTTATTATAGATTTATAAATATAGAAGATTTGAGTAAACAGTATTCGAATTTAATTTTCAGAAAACAAGAAAACTTTTCTAAAATCTGAAAAAGCTGTCAATATTTTGATGGAGGATCAAACCAAATCTAAAAAATTCTTTAAGGTAATCAAATTGATTATCATTGTTTTTATTATTATCATTTTCATTTTCATGTCTTTATATAGGTTCCATTCTACATGAAGCCTGTAACTTCTAGAGCTGATCCTCGACATGTTCGTCAATCAGATTATTATCATTTTCATTTTCATTATTATCATCATCATTGTTATTATTGTATCATTAAAATATTTACCCGTTTTAGTTTGGAACTCAGATTTTAAATCGATCTTAGATTTTTCCAGATTTTTCTTTTTAATTGGGGCATTTTTAAAAATAATCCATTCCGACAAACTTTCTGGGCAACAGTTCCATTTTCGACTAGACCAAGATACATTCCCTGGTTTCATGTCAGTTGTCTTAACAATTTTGGGTTTGACCCGTTCAACCGTTTTACGTTTTTTTTATACAAGCAAACAATTATTTTTATTATTATCATAATTATTAAAATTATCATTATTATTATTTTTCAGGATTCTCTGTGTAGTGAATCAAAATCAAGGTGAGCAACAAAATTTAAAATTTGAGAAACGCCCAGAAAACATGGAATCCCAGGGTATCCTTGTTTACAAAAAGGTGTACTGCAGTTTGTGGGGAGAATATAAACAAAATCATTTATACAAAAACAATTTGATTAATTATCATATTTTCAAAACAAATTTTCATCGTTACAGTACAATTATGAGAGGCGAGTGTGAAAAAAGTGTATCAAATGTTTTGTCTGTTTGATTATTTTTATAAACTTTGATATGCATTATTGTACACAATCCACAAACAAACCAAAAAAAACAAGTTTTTTTACTTCTTTACTTTATTTAATTTCTTCTGTAATACCTCCTCCTCTGTATAACCTCCTTTCTAAAAAATCTTTAATATTATAAACCATTTCCTGTAAGTACAACCATTGTATTTAAGCTCAAGACGTGGTTCTGACCTCAATACATTTGCTGACTCGTGCAATTTACAACAAAAAGAAAAGAATCCTCAGCTTGCAGAAAATGTTCGGAATCAGATTAGGTAAAAAATAATGAAAAATAAATGTGCTTACATAATCAGCTTAAAAAAAACTTTTTTAAAATCATAATTGGAACTTGCATAAAAGAATATAAATATCTACAGAGGTCAACACTATGGACATCATCTAAAGAGTTGCCACAAACTCAAATGTTTAAAAATAAATAATAAAAAATAATTACAGAATTTACATAAATTATTGCTCCGGCATTCTTGTTTTATTGTAATCATATATATTTAGAGTCTGGTTACAATCGTTAAAAAAGTGGACTCCAAATCCGCTTCTGGTGAGTTATTTAGTTTTTATGCTAATTTGATAACAAGGTTGATGCAAGCTTTCATACAAAAATCGATGAGTTTTTTCCTCAAACTCACATTTTTCTAATCCCTATATCTTTGCATCCAGATGCATCTATTTCAAATTTAAATTAGTTGATCAAACAGAATTCCTACTATGAAATATCTAAGGTCTACGCCATTAAGTTGCAAAGATATCAGTATTAGAAAATATGAGTTTGCGGAAAAGAATGGATTCCTTTCCTAAAATCTTCAAAAAAAAGTTTAGAGCATATATGCCTAGTTTACTGTTTGGAAAAATGTACATGTCTAGGGCTACAAACAAACAAAGTATGGGTAAGTAAGTCAGGTCAAATGTACATGTCTAGGGTTACAAACAAAGTATAGGTGAGTAAGTCAGGTCAAATGTACATGTCTAGGGTTACAAACAAAGTATAGGTGAGTAAGTCAGGTCAAATGTACATGTCCAGGGTTACAAACAAAGTATAGGTTAGTAAGTCAGGTCAAATGTACATTTCTAGGGTTACAAACAAAGTATAGGTGAGTAAGTCAGGTCAAATGTACATGTCTAGGGCTACAAACAAAGTATAGGTGAGTAAGATAGGTCAAATGTACATTAAATGTAAAAATTGTGTTCCTGTAAATGTTATTTATTAAAATATTTTGTAAAATATATATCTAATATATATCTATATATCAATGAATGACCCATCGCTCGAATCTAAATTGTACACTAATTATTCAAATGCTCGTAATATCAAACAAAATGTTCGTAATATCGAACAAAATGTTCGTAATTTTGAACAAAATGTTCGTAATTTTGTACAAAATGTCTTTAATATTGAACAAAATGTTCGTGATTTTGAACAAAAAGGTCGTAATTTTGAAATTCTATCTGTAAAATCTATTTTACGATCAACATGTTAGGGGCTATTTCTAATCGTTTGAATTCAGGTTAACATAAAGATTCGGTCTGGCCTGGTGAGATTGAGCCCTCAAAATGTTGTGGATACAAACTCAATGCGGATACTCAATTACAAATATCAGGTGGGGAAAATAGGGGGCAATATAAAACTGAGACCAAAATTTAGGGGAAAAATAAAAGAGGAAATTGAGTTTTTGCCACAAATCCCTATATTTTTGCAAACTTATGGTGTTAACCTTTGATATATTTGATCTCACAAATTTCATTGTCTGAAATATCAAAGATCTACGACATTGTGTTGCAGAGATATTGGGATTTAAAGGTTCAAAGTTCGTGGCAAAAACTGAGTTCCTTTGCTTTAGCTACAAAAATTAGGGTATTGCCTTAACCCTTGATCAAACATACCACTGTCCGTTGTGAATCAGACATACCACTATCCTGTGTGAATCAGACATACCACTATCCGCTGTGAATCAGACATACCACTATCCGGTGTGAAACAGACATACCATTATCCGGTGTGAATCAGACATACCACTATCCTTTGTGAAACAGACATACCACTATCCTTTTTGAATCAGACATACCACTATCTTTTGTGAATCAAACATACCACTATCCGCTGTGAATCAGACATACCACTATCCAGTGTGAAACAGACATACCACTATCCGCTGTGAAACAGACATACCATTATCCGTTGTAAATCAGACATACCACTATCCGTTGTGAATCAGACATACCACTATCCGTTGTGAATCAGTCATACCACTATCAACTGTGAATCAGACATACCACTATCCGTTGTGAATCAGACATACCACTATCCTTTGTGAAACAGACATACCACTATCCGCTGTGAATCAGACATACCCCTATCCGCTGTGAAACAGACATAACACTTTCCCTTTAATATCCAGAGTTTACGTCTGTAATCCCTTTAATATCCAGAGTTTACGTCTATAATCCCTTTAATATCCAGAGTTTACATCTATAATCCCTTTAATATCCAGAGTTTACGTCTATAAGGAGCACGATCATTTGCTATTAGCCTCACTTGCTATCCCCTCACTTGCTATCAGCCTCACTTGCTATCAACTCACTTGCTATCAACTCACTTGCTATCAACTCACTTGCTATCAACTCACTTGCTATCAACTCACTTGCTATCTACTCACTTGCTATCAGCCTCACTTGTTATCCCCTCACTTGCTATCAACTCACTTGCTATCAATTCACTTGCTATCTGTTTCACTTGCTATCTGTTTCACTTGCTCTCAGCCTCACTTGCACTCAGGCCTCACTTGCTCTCGCCACACTTGCTATCAGGTCAATTTGCTATCAGGCCTCACTTGCTATTAAAACGTTTGCTCTCCAGTCTCAACTGCTATCAATGCTCATCTGCTATCCAAAACTAGTTACTATCCAAATACGTTGCTATCAAAATAGTTGTTGTGTTTCTAAATAAGTTGCTATAAAACCAGTTCTTAGTTTATATTACGAGAGCCCGCGATTTAAAAAATTCGGGGAAATACGGCTCGGGTCTAAGCTGTCGTTGGACCTTATTTACGGCTTGAGCTTTCGGATTAAAGCTGCATCTAATTTTCCACAGAGTTGAATTTAAAAAACCGGTTTGATATTATATTCGGCAGGTTTTCATGGTAGAAATTGGCGCATTCCCAGTTTTTATTAGAACAAGGCGCAACATTGAGTCTTATTCTTCACTAAAACCAATCAAGGTCGGTTTATTTTCATTAGGCCTAACTCCTTAAGTCGAGCCGAAGATCTTGCAGCTGTCAATCACGTGATACAAGCTGTCGTTAGAGTTGGGTCTAAGATTGGGTCTTAAAGTCGGGTTTAAGGAATTACGACTCGAGCCGAAGCTTTTAAATCGCGGGCTCAGTAATTATCTATGGTTGTTCAAATAATATTAATTTATAAAATGAAAAAGGGAGTACATTAATAATACAATATATTATATTCAATTTAAATTTTCACTCAATAATCTTTCAAAAAACGAACAATGTTGTTCATATAAATACCCAAAGGCATGTTATCATATGATTCAACCATTTTCTTTAAGTCTGCTGTTGGTACCTTTACTGGAGGCAACAAAACGAGCCGACTCAATGCCTACGCAAAGTTTGCCAGAGATTGAAGAATTCCAAATTTTGAGAAATTTTTCCATTTTTTTGCGGATTTTTAGAAAAAACTGTTTCAAGTAATGATTGAGAGCAAGGCGAAAATTTGATAGCAAATGATGATTGATAGCAAAATTGTTGATTGCAACTGAGGATTGATAGCAAATTGGCCTGATAGCAAGTGTGTCGATAGCAGTTGAGGCCGGATAGCAAATGAGGCTTGATAGCAAATGAATGTGATAGCAACTGAGTTGATAGCAAATGAGTTTGATAGCAAGTGAGGGGATAGCAAGTGAGTTGATAGCAAGTGAGGCTGATAGCAAGTGAGTTGATAGCAAATGATCGTGCTCCAGTTTAGCTGCTTTGATGTTTTTATACCAAAAAAAAATACAGAAAAATAGACAGTTTTAATAAATAGGATTAAGGAACTCGAAAATCAGAGTTTTTTTTTACAAAAACTCAGTTCCTTTATAGCACAAAACGAAGGTTCAAATTGTATAAATTTGATGTTTCATGTTCTAAAATGAGTTTGTTATGGATTCCAGGGATTTTTTCTTTGAACACAAATTATAGAAAAAAATTTCATTGCAAGTCTGCAAACCTGGAAGAATTTTTCAAATGACTTTTTTGAGCCTATTAGAGGAAATGTATGTTAGTTAAACTGAGAATGAAGAATTGCGGAGACATTATTTAAGAATCATTTGAGACCTAAAACGTTTTTACGGTGCATATTTGTTCAGCAAGAGCGCAAATTAAATCTTTAGATTCTCATAGATTGTTCATTTTAAAATTCGAAAAAATAAAAAAAATAATATTTTTGAATTTAAAATGATATGTATAATCATAATCTTATCTTAAACTTGTAATGCTATTTTAATCTACACTAATTTAAACCCAATGTAATCTTTAAATGTTAATATAATAATATTTAGATCTTAAAAAGATTGTTTATTTTTGAGGGATAATTTTGAGAATCGGTTTTAAAAAATATATTTAATATTGACGACGAAAAATTTTACAGTAAACTAATCAGTTGTTTAGGGAACATGTTGAGAAATTAAAAATTAACTATTATAATCGGAAATAAGTAATCATACCCAGTTATTGATTTCTGTAGTATCTCATTGTAAACAAACATTTTCTGTGGATTTCCTGGAATTATTATTGAAAAGACGACATTTGAAGAATTTGAAGTAATCTGCAAACAAATTTATAAAGAATAATAAGTTCAATACAATAATGAAAAAGAAATAATTGATTCTAACATTGATTCATTGAGAAAACATTAATCGAGAAATATGTTTTTGTCGTCGTTATTTAATAATTTGAAAAAACGATTCTCAAAATGTATACAACCAAAAGGATGATTTTGTTTCTCGATTTTGCGCTCAAACTCAGCATAATTATTCATCATTAAAAAGTATTATTAGTCTCAAATGATTCCTAAAAACTTTCTCCACAGAACTACATTTTCAGTTCAACTACCAAACATTGCCGGTTACTCCCTTTAAAGCATCCATAATGTTATTTTTTTTTGTTAATTCTCTGAAACTAAATTAACGTCAATGTTCAGAGACTTAGTTGTAATTATTAAGGTATGAAAAATATTTTGTAGAATAAGCTTCTTGTTAAAAAATTATATTATTTTTTTTAATTGGTTTAACAACATTATTATCATGTTTTTTAATGTAAATTAAATTTTCGTGGATATATTTTTTTCTAATTAAAAAATAAAATTTTCTCAGCTTTATTGGATACATGATGCAAATC
This sequence comes from Eurytemora carolleeae, assembly GCF_000591075.1. Taxonomy (NCBI): domain Eukaryota; kingdom Metazoa; phylum Arthropoda; class Copepoda; order Calanoida; family Temoridae; genus Eurytemora; species Eurytemora carolleeae. The sequence goes on along the minus strand of NW_019397586.1, from coordinate 26,095 downwards.
AGGAATTCAAGGCTTCCCGCCCATCTTTTATCAAAGATTTAAATAAAAAAATTTCTTGGATTTTTAAAATTTAATGAAAATTACAAATTTGTGTAGGAGGTTAATTTTTAAAATTTGATCATTCAAAAACCTTCCATAGGATCATGCGAGGTTCCACAACAAATTTTGCCAGATCGGTTAAGCCGTTTTGAAGTTTATTGGAAACAAACAAACAAACAAAGAGACACTTAAACAAGCAAATAAAACATATACATAGATTACTTTTTTTGAGAAAAAAAAGGCAATTGAGATGGGACCTAGTACTAAATTGGCAAATCCTTCAGTCAAGATAATTAAATAATTTGATCATAGTTTTATCGGATTTTTTTGTCGAATTAAAAAGAGAAATACATTTTTATTGAAATGCTACATTTTAAAATCTTGATTGGGAAAATGTGAATTCACAAACTCTCTAAAATGTAATTTTTAGATTTAAACAAAATTCAAGAAAACTCTCCATCACCCCGTGGGTATATTTTCAAAAATCGTATTCTACTCTTTTAAGCTGAAAACATCTCAACCGCATTCTTTTTGTGCAGACCAATGAGGAAGCATCACAGTTGGCATACAATTTTTAAATAAATTTCAAGACGACAGAGGGGCTCTGTGAACACAGCTTTAAGCTATCTGAGCCCCCTGCTGCAGTAATTTTAATTTTAATTTTATTTTTTATATATTTTTTAATTTTTTATATATGATTTGATTTGATTTGATTTGTTTTGATTTTATTGACATTTTATGCGCTATGTATTCTAAGATGTGAGATTGGCTGTCTAGTTTTTCGAAAATGTTATTTTAAATTTTAAATTTTAATTTATTTGTAATTTTTAACTGTCTGATATTTTGTGGCCGACTAAAATTCAAATGGCAAGGGATAATTTCAGTAAAGTTTTCGAGATTTTTATGAAATGTCTTTGAATTGGTCAAACTAAATTATTGTCATGAAATTTTAGGATTTGTTTGAAATAATCTGTTTACCTTTTTTCTTCTCTTTTAATTTTGTTTTAAAAAAAGTTTTTGTGGATTTTTTTAGGGCCATGTAAGGAACAAAAAACAATGTAAACATTTCTAAAACAAACGGGCAAATGCAATATATGAGAATTTTTACGAAAAAAAAGTTTTGAAGGAGACAACATCATAAATCACACTTTTTTGGTTCTGTATATTTTTGTTAGATAAATACTTTTAATAAATGAGCATTATTTACTTCCAAACATTAATAAGTGTTAAATGTGAGAGTATGCATTTCGTGGAGCTGGATTTTCAAACGTTTTTGGAAAATAAAAAAATGTCGTCTTCTTTATTTTGATTCCTCGGAAATGCAGAAATAAAACTAACTCTAAGGTTATCTGGTTGCTGTATCGTTAGGGATAGTTACAATTATCCATTATTCATTGACTCCAATTTAGAAGAGGCGTGCAAAAACTAGACAAATGTCGTCTTTTACGTTTACTTAACTTACTGTGGTTGAGGCCCATCGAAAATTTTCATTTTTTCATGTTACAAACCATACACTATAGTTCAATCATTTGAAATGATGTTGTTTACTAGTATTTTTCAAGAACACGTTCAATGTATGGTTCTCTATGTTCTTTTTATAAAGCAAACCATGGAAATGGAAGACGACCGTTAGACTTAAGTGTTATGATTTCAAATAGTCCAATTGACCACTAAGTGTAAGCAGTCCTTTCTCACATAATAAGCAAGGTTATTTTTAACCTACTGATAAATTGTTTATTTATAACGACATTAAGTACAAAAAGATTTCTGTAATGTCGTCTTCCTAATTCACAGTTTATGGTGTTGTTCCATAAGCTTACAAAGACATTTAATATAATTATCCCACCTACTCTGAAAGTTTATAATAAGAACCATACTGGCAGGCAAGGGCCGCGTATACAGGGTAGGCTAGGGACTAGATCATAAAGGCCTACAAAGATACAGAGAAAAGGGATACCGCGAATTACAAATAATTCATATTGTTTGAAAAGAACGATAGTACTTAACGGAAGATTTTATTGAATGAATGAATTCACTAAACGAACAATTCAGCTGAACAAAAGTTGAAATAGAATGAACGATGCCACTAATCAAACGATTTTACCGACCTATCGAATTCACTAAACAAATAAAATCACTGAATGAATAACGGTATCCTGTTAGCTTTTATCATGCTTTGCATAATTTTAGCATAAAAGAATAAGGTAAAAATGAATATTAACAATCTATCTTTATGGTTCGTTTTTTTGTGTATTTTTTTTTCTCAGGGTCCAAATTTGGCATTGTGTAAGAAAAACAAATATTAATAATAAACACTTTCGAACTTTTTAAATCTCCTCAGATCTATACAAAACATTTTTAAAGACCAATCGGCAATCTCCAGCAAAAATTAAATATGAATTATTTGTAATTCGCGGTATCTCTTTTCTCTGTATCTTTGTAGGCCTTTATGATCTAGTCCCTAGCCTACCCTGTATACGCGGCCCTTGCCTGCCAGTAGGGTGCTTATTATAAACTTTCAGAGTAGGTGGGATAATTATATTAAATGTCTTTGTAAGTTTATGGAACAACACCATAAACTGTGAATTAGGAAGACGACATTACAGAAATCTTTTTGTACTTAATGTCGTTATAAATAAACAATTTATCAGTAGGTTAAAAATAACCTTGCTTATTATGTGAGAAAGGACTGTTTACACTTAGTGTTCAATTGGACTTTTTGAAATCATAACACTTAAGTCTAACGGTCGTCTTCCATTTCCATGGTTTGCTTTATAAAAAGAACATAGAGAACCATACATTGAACGTGTTCTTGAACAATCATCCGCTTATTGATTTAGTTCATCCTATGACATCGTTCATTCAATGAAATCGATCATTCAATGAAATCGTTCATTCAATGAAATCGTTCATACAATGAAATCGTTCATTCAATGAAATCGTTCATTCAATGAAAGCGAATCTGAATGCAACAAAATGGCGGTTTGAAACTTTTTTCATTCAATGAAATCGTTCATTCAATGAATTCGTTTATTCAAAAAAATCGTTATTCAATGAAATCGTTAATTCAATGAAATCGTTCATTCAATGAAATCGTTAATTCAATGAAATCGTTAAATCAATGAAATCGCCCATTTAATGAAAAAGTTTATTCAATGAAATCGCTCATTCAATGAAATCGTTCATCCAATGAAATCGTTCATTCAATGAAATCGAATCGGAATGCAGCAAAATGGCGTTTTTAAACTTGATTTTCCAATTTATACTTCTCTATTGTTCACCAAAGGTAAATACGCTGAACAATTCTTCCTTGTTCATTCTTTTCCTGGTGTTCGTTCACATCATTTACCTGTATCCTTTGTTTATTAATGATTCCAAAAATATTGTTCACGAACAGTTGTTAAGTTCTTGAACGACCAAGTTGGAGATATTTTAAAGCTTTCAATTTTAAGAATCTTATGCTGTAGTGTAGTTATATTTTTATGTTCTCTGTAAAATAAACAAAAATCTACGAATCGATAAATATTTTTTATTCAAATATTAAAATATTGTGATTTTTTATATTTACATATCAATGGTTTACAATATTTGAAGATAAGATTCTAAAATAAAAATTGTGTTTTATGATCTAGAAAAATAAAGAATAAGTTTTTAGTAACAACAATGGATAACATAAATTTCACTATAGGGGATCATTCATTTGGCGTACAGTCCCGTTTTGCCTGATATAGTCTGTATTTGATACGTACTGCTTGCCCGGTCTGGCTAGATAAAATTCGGCCCAGTACGCCTCTAACCTAACCTAAGCTAACATGAACTAAAATGTACCATGGGATGAACTATAAACAATTTTGTTTTTGATTGTTTTCTGCCATCGGTCTTCGTATGATAAAAAAACCGCAAAAACATTCAAATATATATTTTTTTACAAATTAAAAGTTTAAAACTTAATAATTGTTTGATATGTGGTTTTTTACATAAAGTCATTCTGTTCGGCATAGATGATTTGTTCATGTAAAATTTAACTTTATTTCAACATTTTTTATCTATTTTTTGTAAACTTAATATTTACTTTATGCGTTGAATCATGATAAAAGTGTACATAAAGGTTTATTACATAACCAGTGTACACTGTACAGTGTACATACAGAGTGGAGTACATTACTCTAAATTCTGGTTTATTTGAAGTACCGGGCCGATCTCTTGGGCTCTAAATGAGTACATCAACTACCGAGTATGGAAAGAAACCGGGAAATTATTCACCGGATATATCATAGCTTATTGATGTTACATATCATCACACAACATTTTCTTCATTAGCGAACACAAACAAGCTGTACACGTGTTAATGTACAGTGTACACTGGACATGTTTTAATGTAAAGTGTACACTTTACATGTTTTAATGTCCAGTGTACACTGGACATGTGTTAATGTACAGTGTACACTGGACATGTTTTAATGTCCAGTGTACACTGGACATGTTTTAATGTACAATGTACACTGGACATGTAATAATGTACAGTATACACTGTACTGTGAGTATAGGTAATGCGTTATCTACAGTGAAATACATAATACATTTACTTACTTAGTATATTTTAACGTCTATGCATGTGCTACAGTGGTCAGCGTCTGTATCAATACAATGAAGGCAACTTTTTTATTCAGGTTTTGGTTTCTAACAAACTTTTTCAAATTACAAGTTACAACATTAAAATAATATGTGACAACTTCTCTTTATTTCAATTGTTATCTGTATCCAATCCGTTTGATAGCCACGGGGAAATCTAAATTTAAATAGAACGTCGTCTTTATTGTAACGATATATACGAGACGACTGTATGAAAGTTGTAGAAATTGAATGCATATTTTGAGCAATTGTCCATAAGCTTTTTTTATTTTATCAGAAGCTTCTTCTTTTCTTATCAGAAGTAATTCTTAATGTCTTCAGAAGCTTCTTCTTTTGTTCAGCCCATCTGACCAGCGCGCTTGTGCTTAACTGAACAAAAATTAGTATTTAATCCAAGAATTTGTTTGAAATTAAATCTTTGTACAATTTATAGAGATTGTAATTTAAAGGTTCCTAAAAGAGAATGAGATATAATTTAAAGGTTCCTAAAAGAGAATGAGATCTAATTTAAAGGTTCCTAAAAGAGAATGAGATCTAATTTAAAGGTTACATAAAGAGAATGATCTCTAATTTAAAGGTTACATAAAGAGAATGAGATCTAATTTAAAGGTTACATAAAGAGAATGAGATCTAATTTAAAGGTTCCTAAAAGAGAATGAAATCTAATTTAAAGGTTCCTAAAAGAGAATGAGATATAATTTAAAGGTTCCTGAAAGAGAATAAGAAATAATTTAAAGGTTCCTAAAAGAGAATGAGATCTAATTTAAAGTTTCCTAAAAGAGAATGAGATCTAATTTAAATGTTCCTTAAAGAGAATGAGATCTAATTTAAAGTTTTCTAAAAGAGAATGAGATCTAATTTAAAGGTTCTTAAAAGAGAATGAGATCTAATTTAAAGGTTCCTTAAAGAGAATGAGATCTAATTTAAAGGTTACATAAAGAGAATGATCTCTAATTTAAAGGTTACATAAAGAGAATGAGATCTAATTTAAAGGTTACATAAAGAGAATGAGATCTAATTTAAAGGTTCCTAAAAGAGAATAAGAAATAATTTAAAGGTTCCTAAAAGAGAATGAGATCTAATTTAAAGGTTCCTAAAAGTGAATGAGATCTAATTTAAAGGTTCCTTAAAGAGAATGAGATATAATTTAAAGGTTCCTAAAAGAGAATGAGATATAATTTAAAGGTTCCTAAAAGAGAATGAGATCTAATTTAAAGGTTCCTTAAAGAGAATGAGATCTAATTTAAAGTTTCCTAAAAGAGAATGAGATCTAATTTAAAGGTTTCTTAAAGAGAATGAGATCTAATTTAAAGGTTACTTAAAGGGACAGACCGGCTATGTAAGGTAGTTAAACTGAGTATGCAGTGTTGTGGACAAATTCTTCAGAATATATTTGTTTAAAGGCTACTGTTTAGAATCTCTCTTACAATTACAACTCCCGTCTTTTAATCATTTAAAAAAAATATAAAAATATTTGAAATAAAATAGCATTAAATTTGATAAAATAATAAAAATAGTGCAGATACTAATGTTAATAATACTGATGAAACTATCAGTGATAAAGATGATGATGACAAAAATACCTGTCAGTCCACACCAGCTAGGCGATAGGGTCACTTCACGCTTCAAGTAGGTCAACCTGCAGTACAAAAGAGGAGGTAAAAACAGAAAACTAATTAATTTAGGGCGTATCCAGGATCAGTGAAATCTGGCGCCCCCCCCTTAGTCAGAAAAAACACGTAAGCTTCATCCCCCCCGAAAAAAAATCCTGTATATACCTCTAAATTAAAACAAATCACGTAATAGTAGATTATTATTTTGAAAATTTTGAAAACAAATCATGAATTCATGAAGAATAGTGTTAATAGTTAATAATATATAAAACAATCATTGTAAATAACTTAAATCGTGTTTATTTTCATCTATCGAAAAAGGGGTCTGTTGCATTTGATATCAACCCTCTCCCCCACCCCCCGGGCCAAACACACCTTTGCGATTCACTGTAAAAAATTGTAAACTAGAAACTAATAGTTTATCAAAGTCCTTCGATCTACATTCGAACAAAAAAACCCACTAAAATGAAAAATATTTGTGTGCTTCTTTTAAATATGTATAACTTCATTATAAGATAATCAAAAATATGCTATGAGATCAATCTGTAGTAAAAATAGTTTTAATTCTTTCACCAAATGGACTGTTATAGTGTCTGAAGGCATTTAAAAATGACCATAAATTTATTCATCTTTTAATTTTTTTTTTAAATGGTTTCTATATTAAAGTGACTTTTGGGGTTTTTCTTCAGAAACAATGTAGAGTAAAAAAAAGTTTAACAAAAAATCCTTTAAATTGCTATTCATTAAAAGTTACAAAATTTCACGGTGATAGTGTCAAAAATGAGAGTGCTAGGACACAAAAACTACAGGGGGGGGGGCCGAACGCCCCCCCCCCCCCAGCTGTTTAGGGTTAAAGATACCCTTGTAAAAATAAATTGTAAATGGTTTAGTTTTAACTAAAGGGGCACTTAGAACTATAACAGTAGTCGCCTTAATAAGTCTTTTTTGTTCTTATTGCTCTCAATCTAGATATTTTTCGTCCAATAGGTGTGCGAATTGTGCAATGTGCATACAATTTGTTTTAAATAATAAAACAAATATACCTTTGGTGTTCAGAGTAGAGAATCATGAGATAGGTAGCATATCCTGAAATTATGTTAAAATTTTATTTTAGTTGATGGGATTAAACACATAATGTCATAAAATATTTGCTAAAGTGCCCAGCGTTGCCCGAAAAATATAGAAAAAAATCTAATTTTAAATAAACGATTTTTTTAAAGCTAATGTTACCTCCAGGGCACCCATGGTTTCCTTAAAAAATGTCAACCAATTCGGTCCATCCATTTTGCCAACCATAGCCAACATGTAGAAATTATACAATACAAACAAAGTTAGATAAGCAAGGAGCTTTATTTGAAAAAAAAATAAAAATAATGAGATAGATAACGATAAGCTACAGTGTTTTAAAAAAAGTTTAATTTCTCAAAAATATAAAAAATATCCTCCTGGAAAATACGCCTTGTTGCTATACCTTGCGGTTTCTATACGTTCGGTTTCTATAATGTTTGACTTCATACATAACTAATATAATAGTATATATCTTCCCCACTATGAATTCCTTTGTTTATACCCCTTCTCACAGATAGAGATTACAACGTTATGATGACCTCTTTTTACATAAAAATAGACTTTTTTCATATTTTTTTCGAAATGTATAAAAAGCAAACTTACAGGAAAACTAAGTTTGCCATGTGTTATGGCATCTTAAAAAATTCTAGAGCACCTTTTAAAACCAAGAAAAAATGCAATTTATAAAATATGATCAAAACCGTGTTTCTGTTTTAAAAGTTTGATAGTTTGATTGTTACCTGCAACTGTTGTTAAATTTCTAGAAATAAAAAACAAGAAAACTTCTAATTGATTTCAGAACTGTATAATATGTTAAAGTTATACTTTTATTAAACTTTGCAATATCTTAATCTTAAATATATAAAAATTGGAAAAACGTTCCAAAAAATCGTTTTTTTCATCGTTTTTTCATCGTTTTTAATCGGTTTTGAATCGTTTTTGATTTTTTTAAAATCATTTTTGGGTCGTTTATTGCATGTACCTTCTGTCAGGTCATAATTTGACATACTTATGAAACACTTTTTTGCTAAAACCAATTGTTTCTCATACATAAGAACTAATTTTGAACCTGAAAAAAATGTCTGCAAAAAACGAGCGAAAAACGAATCAGCTGAAGGCACATCATTACCTGCAAGAATATGCCACCACGCATGCAGTTGGAGAAGGGGTTGAAGAATCACAGGAAGAGAATTACGTATAGATATCACACTCGCACAGGATGTATTATCTTAACAAAACAAGTTTTAGGAATTTTTTTTAAACATATTGCATTTTAATGCCGTAACGCTGATATTTGAAGGTAGACATATTTGTAAAGGAATTGAATCTTTACCACAAAATCTGAATTTCTAATCCCTATAACTTTTTACCCAATGACATAGACCTAAGATATTTCATATTATGAATTATGTTGGTTTATATCGTCGAAGTTTAGATGTCAAAGGTTTAAACCATGCATTTGCTTGCAAAAATATAGGGATTAGAAAATTTGAGTTTGATGGCCCGGCAAAGACTCACGTTTTTGCAATCCTTGATATGTAGTCCATGAGATTTCCAAAAAAAGTTTAGCTTAATAAAATATAATTATAATAATAATAAAATTGTTGGTTAGCTATTGATGCCGTCTTCTAATTCCTTATATTTAAAATAAAACTGTAAAACAATACCTATGTTCCACAAGATAAATCCAGTAAGGTACATAACAAAACCAGTTATGTACAACAGGGTTCCCTAGAAGAAAATATTTTTTAATCATAGAACAGCTATTCAATTCATGCCATGTAGGAGTAGCAGTCTGAATTTTGTGTACAGTACGCGACTTATATTTTGACCAGGCCTGAGCCCGATACTTAAGACATAGTATGGTTTTGAAAACCAGTTTACTAACCCGGTTTTTAAAAATTGGGTTAGGCAGTTTTTTGGATATCAATCATTTTTCGGTTTCTAAATTGTACATAGTTTTAAGGGATATTATAAACAGTATAATGGAAGCAAGAATCTGAATGTAAAAAGAAATAACTGAATAAATTCCATAATCACTTATTTTAATCCCTTCAGTTGGTGATCCTGCAGAATAAAATCTATATTTATATTTCAGCAGGACGGCTGGTCCAAATTGACTGAATTTTTTAAGGAAACCCATGGAGTACCCTTGGAGTAACATAGGCTAAAAAATGGTATTTTTTTTTCAAAGAAAATTCCACGGGGAACGCCGGGCACTTCAGTCTGTATGTAAAAAAACTTAATTGTTATAAGACTTTAAAAAAAATTATTGAAATGTATGTTTTTATCAAAGAGATTTTTTATTAAGTTTTGCAACCTTTAAATGACTTTTCTTCTAAAATCTAAAAACTAGAAGAACGATTGATTACAATAAATCTTGTTGGTCGCAGCGCTCGGCCCGTTAAGGGGAGGTCAGGGGGTGAGTAAATGTACTGGGCGGGACTATACTAGGGAGGTAGGGTGCAGCAAGGGTGGAAGGAAGGGGGTTGGGGTGAGGTAGATGGGGGAGGGGGTAATGTTCAGTATCAGTAGATTTAGATCTGTGAAACAAACACTATCATACGTAGTTATACTGTGTAGTATTCAGGTATAATAATTAAACAATTTATGTTCCCGAGCCCGTGATTTAAAAAAATTGGAAAATACGGCTCAGGTCTAAGCTGTCGTAGGGCCCTTTTTACGGCTTGAGCTTTCGGATTTAAGCTGCATTTTATTTTTCACAGAGTTGAGTTCAAAAAACCGGTTTAATATTTTATTTGGCGGATTTTCATGGTAGGAATTGGCGGATTCCAGGCATTTATGAGAACAATTCTCAACGTTGAGCCTTATTCCCCACTAAACCCAACCAAGGTCGGTTTTTCTTCATTAGGCCTAACTCCTTAAGTTGGGCCGAAGATCCGAAGATCTTGCAGCTGTCAATCACGTGATACAAGCTGTCGTCAGAGTTGAGTCGAAGATTGGGTCTTAAAGTCGGGTTAAATGAATTACGACTCGAGCCGAAGTTTTTAAATTGTGGGCTCTGATCAAAAATCCAAAAGATTTTTAATTACAGAAACTTTTAATATTTTTAGACTCTTAAAAGGTTTACGACAATCTGAGAAGGGTCCAACGATTTGAAATAGTATTCTGTAGAAATTTGCCTTTATCAAACATGTAAATTTGTTATCATAGGCGAAAATATAAGGCAAAAAAACTATCGTTTTAAAAACCCAAAAACGATAATTTTTGCATTATATTTTCTTCTAAGGTAACAAAATTTGCATGTTTGATAAAAGCAAACTTCTACAGAATAAAGTATAAAAATGTTGAAACCTTCTCATACCGCCATAAAACCTTTTAAAGTCTAAAAATATTAAAAGTTTCTGTATAACTTATCCGGCAATTGCCCTTCCCTAAAGATCGTGTGTTTTCAAACTCGAAAAGTGTTTAATTCTGATAATTTATCCAGTCTTTCTCAAAAGCAAGAAATGTACAAGTCACTGTTGCAGAGAAATTTCAAATGAAAATAAACAGTTTTCCAAAACAAAAACATGTATTTCTTATTCTTACTTGATCAGCCAAAGCGATTTAAGGGTATCACTGTTAATCAGACATTACCAACTTTGCAGGGTCACAATTGAAATTGCGTTTTTAGTCCCTTTAAGATTTATGTTTTCCAGTGACTAATCTGTCCAACGTACATTAAATATTTAGTTCCTGTAGAGAGAGATGTCCTTTTTTAATTGGGAATATTCAAACCTAAACAATATACCAGATAGGTTCTACAGGTAATGCTTAAACAATATACCAGATAGGTTCTACAAGTAATGCTTAAACAATTCATTTCAATATTTTGACACCATTATATTTCAATTTCTCGAGACAAGGACATCAGATAAAACTCTTATTGGTCTCAACTAAGTCCTGAGATTCTCAGGTTTCAGTTTACCCCTTTTAATTTTTCCTTTACAGCTTCCCTTTAAATAAAATCAAATTTTTCAAAGTTTGAACAAAATTCTTCATGTCTCAATTATTATTGAAAGAACAACAAATGCATTTTAAAAATGCCATGGCATTTTGTAGGGCTAGGTTTTTTTTGTGATAATTAATTGTAACATTTTGTTTGTAAAATTAGGGTTAAGAATAAATGCCGCAAAAGGTCGTCTTAATTCTGCCGTGTAATTTTTTGTTCGAGGACTTTTAGCTGTTATTTTCATAACTAAAAGTCTTTTCCTTCAAATATATTTCTTATATAATTACTTTTTTGCTACATTTTTTATCTCTCTTTAAATCTTCCTTTTATTATTCAGCAACAGACAAATTCAGTCCAAGACTCGGGAGATTGCAGAAGACGACCCACGCATCCCAAACCGATTCAAGAAAGATCAAAATGATTGCGGCATTCAAGGAGAAAATGTGCACATGAGAGACCTGCTCAGACAAGGGAAAATACCTCAAAGATTTTTATCCGAGCAAATGCTTGAGAACAATTTTACACAGTTTTGATGAATATAAGTTTAGTTTTTAAAGAAATATATTTTTGATGACTATTAAGTATTAGAAAAATAAAAAATATTATACACAGGGATTGTAATTAATTCTCAATTGAACTGTAAAAAAAGGGCTTAACTTGTAATTTCAAGTGACCCTCCATTTAAGAGGGTAGTTTAATCTTTTTATAAACTACCAAAAAAATTATCGTTTTTCGTTTCATGTTAATTTTTATTCAAAAAATGATAGTTTCTTTTTTGGAAAAAACTATCGTATTTGAAAACAAACCACTCATTTTGAACTTTTATAAAGCAAAACACGATAGGTTTTTAAACAATCACTTTAAAAAATATCGCTGATAAATCTGAGTTTTATGATTGTTATTTTCTATTTTATTAGGAAGATAATTTTATTAATGTTCTCTTAAATGCTTTTTTATCGAAACGATTGTTAACGAAGGGTCGTCTTTGACAGTCCTTAGCAAAGGTTTTTTTTTAAATCGACATTTTTTTAAAAACGAGTGTTTTTAAAAACGATTGTTTCGTTTTTCGTTTTTTCTTCGTCATTTTTAAAACGAAACCATCGTTTTTCAAAAAACCTCCATCCCTAAGTGCAACACCCTTAAAACCTTGCATCAATAATGTGGATGCTAATGTCGTTTTCTAACTTCTTTCAGTAGCATAAATCTTCAAATCAATTTTGACACAGTATTGCTAAATATAATCTATTTTAAAAGAAAAACATGAATATTTCTTCAGATAAAATTTTGTCAATATTCTTTACGAAAATCAAACATTAAAATGATTACAAACCTCTCTGGTGTATTGTGTTTTGAGATAGTAAAAGGATTGATACACCATGACAACCACCAACAGGCCATACATACTCTAAATAAATACATCATTGGTTTAATAACATAATATATCTATATTTCGACTTTTATCCATAAACTTGGCTTAAAAAATTGGCTCTTCTAAACCTACTTAGATGCTAAAAAGAAGGAAGCGCCTTTATTACAGAGAACCAGAAATATCTGTAATAATTGAGCCTTTCTTTCAGGATTTTGTGATTTTAAACTATTTCTAAGGTCAGAACTTTTGGGTGGAGCATCATTGATCTAGAACACTTGAACTTGAACACAGGATCTTGAACACTTGAACTTGAACACTTGATATTGAACACTTGATCTAGAATACTTGATCTTAAACACTTGATCTTGAACATTTGATCTTGAACACTTGATCTTGAACACTTGATCTTGAACATTTGATCTTGAACACTTGATCTTGAACACTTGATCTTGAATTCTTGATCTTGAACACTTGATCTAGAACACTTGATCTTGAACACTTGAACTTGAACACTTGATCTTGAACACTTGATCTTGAATTCTTGATCTTGAACACTTGATCTAGAAAACTTGATCTTGAACACTTGATCTTGAACACTTGATCTTGAACACTTGATCTAGAAAACTTGATCTTGAACACTTGATCTTGAACACTTTGAACACTTGATCTTGAACACTTGATCTTGAACACTTGATCAAATTATGGGAACTTTTCAATTTCAGGATAAACGCTTGATCGCTCAATTAAAATGATCTCTGCAGGGTATGACCAATGACCACAATAGAATATTGAAAAGGAATTGAATTGACCCGTACATCTGCATAAGAGGGAGATCAATGCTTGATCTCCAGATTCACAACTTAAAAGTTTAGAAGTCAGAACATTTCCAGTTATATAGATTACTTGGAAATATCAAAATCCTGAAAGCGACAGTTCTGAATTAAACAAAGAACAAATACGACATTTGTTACATTTTTTGGTCATCACTTTTGTACCATTGAGCAGATGGAACTGAAGTAGAAGGTTAAAACAAATGAATCAAATAATTATTATTGTTTGTTTTCTGGCAGATATATCCATTTATACATCACAATTTGGCAAATATATAATTATATAAATATAGATGTTCTTACATATATCACCTTAGATATATCTAATAAAAAGTTAATATTAAAAACTAGAAAAGCATATGCAAGATCAGTTGTCGTACGAAGAAATGGAAAAAAGGTATAAATGAAATTCAAAAATTCAAATATTAGTGCTTATTTTTATCGATATTTTTGGGGATTTGGTTTTTATTTGAAATAATTTTCTTTTTTTCGTTTGATAAGTTTATATTTGGTCTGACCTTTTTTGGTTTAGTTTGGTTTTGTCGGGATTGGTTTTGTGTGATTGGTTTTGGTTTGATTTAACTTGGTTTGATACTGTATTTGGTTTAGTATCAGGTTTTTTTAAAATTCGGTGATGGTGATGGACCAAACCTCTGTAGAGGAAAAAAGTAGATGTTATTTCCACATTTATTGAATTTCGGTCTGGGTTGACCCTCACCAGTTCTTAAGATTGTTTCTTCACAAAGATTAAAATAAAAACAAAACTGATTTTGGTTTTATTTGTTTTTGTTGAACACTTTTTTTGGTTTGGCCTTGTTTGGTTTTTATTGGGTTTTATTTAGAGTGGATTCATAGTCGGATTTTGTTGATGTTGCTTTTTTATTGGTTTTAGTTTGATTTGCTTTGAGAGGATATTAATTGGTTTGGTTTGATTGGTTTTTATTTTGTTTGGTTTGGTAAATAGATATATATTTGTGTGATTTATTTGGCTTTTGTTTGGTTTGGTTTGAGTTTGTCTTGGTTTGATTGGATTTAGTTTAGTCTTGTTTTGTTTGGTTTGATTTGGTTTGGTTTGGTTTAATTTGGTTTTGGTTTGTGTTTGTTTGGTTTTATTTTGTTTGGACCTGTTTGGTTTGATTATAATTGTTTACCTCATGAATAAGCGGATTCCTAAAGATAAGATAAACCAGGGTAAAGAGAATATTGTACAAGGTTAGCGCTGCTGCCATCTTCGGAGAACCTTCTTTTGGTTTAAACGCAACCTTAACAAGTAAATAGTGTTTCAATTCACCAGATATAGATTAACTTACTGAGGTTTTAAAAGTTTTTCTTTAATTTTAAAATGAATATTTTAATGCCCTTTATTTAAGCATTCCAGTTGGGTATATTTTGTAATAAAAGGAGAATATGATTATTATCATTATTTTCATGATTATTATTATTATTATTATTATTTTGATCACTAATATTGTTATTGATAATGACATTATCAATGTTGTTAATTATGTCATTATTATCGCTGTTATCATTATCCTGATTATAATAATATGTTTGGAATTGTTAAAATATTTACCAAATGCATGCAGTAGTTCATATAGCTTGTACCCCACACCATAGGTATTTCATCCAGCAGCTGCATAGACCATCTAGATATACATAGACACATAAACAGTAGTTCATATAGCTTGTACCCCACACCATAGGTATTTCATCCAGCAGCTGCATAGACAAAGAGAATAGAATATATATATTAGAGTGGAATTTAAAGAATTTCTCAGTATGAGTTTTTTCAGTCCCTTTCAGCCTGAAAGAGAGTTCAAAGTGTACAAATCATGTAAATGTTCACAAATTATATGCAAAAGAGTACATTAATACAGTATGTTCCCTAGACTATCTATTTCAATTTCGAATTTAAAGCTGTTAAATAAACGTTATAATGAATAAGGTGAATAAAAAACATCATTTGATTTATAGTTATAACGGAAAATCATCGTTTGTAAAGTGAAAGGCATAGAGTCTAAGTGAAATGATCATTGTTCAATTATAAACCAGCCTATATCATAATTTGGTTTTCTTTTAATATTAATTTTAGATTTTCTATAAAATGATGTTCCAGGGCCCAAAAGGTTATATAGCATAAATATGTGAAGTACACCTGCAGTATGGAAACAGTACAACAAAATGGTCGTTTTACAATTTTTTCTATTAAATTCCCCTCTAATATATATTCTATTCTTTTTGTGCATAGACCATCTATATATGTAAACAAACCCAGTGCCCCCACAGAAGTTGAAGGGAAAGGACTAAAACTCTGATGTGATATTACAGTCCAACAAAAAACAAGTTAATATATCAAGTTAGAGCGAATACTTATGATTTTTGGCTTTCTGGTCAATATGGAAAATACAATAGCAATATATTCTTATTTCACCTCTTGGACCCTTTTCCTTAAAAAATTATGCGTTTCCCCTGAATACTATGTTTTGACGCATGAGATATGACGATTCCTGGTCTATATATTTCTTGATCCTGGGGATATGTGTGACAAAATGTATGTGTCAAGAAATTTAATCTTTTTCAAGAATTATTTCATTTCTGAAAATAAAAAAGAAGATAGTCAGTGTTTCTTTACCTTAGATCGTTTTTAAACAAATCCCAACCCTACTCTCTAGCACTAGAATTATATCATTTTCTTCTTCATTTTCTTTACCTTAAAGTCATATGGAAAAGCCAAGATCCAACTCCTACCAGAAGGAACAAATAGTTCACAATTACATATCTAAAAACAAATCATGAAAAGCTAACATTAATACTAGAATTAAAAGAGGACTCGAAGCGCCCCAAAAAACTTAGTTCCTAATATTAAGCACATCAAGAACACGATTTAAATATGTTTACTTTAGCATGAGATTACCTGTGTTCAATACCTTGTTTTCTAGCTGATAAACACTGTAAAGAGCAGGTATAATCATACATACTTTAGAATGAAGTTACCTGTGTTCAACACCTTGTTTTCTAGCTTGATAAACACCGTATAGAGCGGATATAATCATGAATACTTTAGCATGAGATTACCTCTGCTCAAGACCTTGTTCTCTAGCTTGATAAACACTGTAAAGAGCGGGTATAATCATGAATACTTTAGCATGAGATTACCTGTGTTCAAGGCCTTGTTTTCTAGCTTGATAAACACTGTATTGAGCGGGTATAATCATAAATACTTTAGCATGAAGTTACCTGTGTTCAAGGCCTTGTTTTCTAGCTGATAAACACTGTAAAGAGCGGATATAATCATGAATACTTTAGCATGAGATTACCTGTGTTCAAGACCTTGTTTTCTAGCTTGATAAACTCCGTAAAGCGCTGGTATAATCATAAATAAATTGGAAACTGTGTTCCAAAACTCAGCTATTGCCCAGCTCACCTAAACAAAGTTCAATTTAAAGGGACTGTAAGCGTAATTTCAAGTGACCCAATATGCAAGGAATGCAAGTCACAACTGTACCCTTACAACCGTTGTCTGCTCAAGTAAATTGTGGGTTTTCTACAGAAGCAATTTTCGCATTTCTACGGCAGGAAAACCTAAAGGTGTTGTCGCAGAAATAAACACTTGAAACTTAAAAAACGAGAATATTTTCTACAGATAAAGGTTTCGAGATTGCCGTTGTGAATTGTACATTCCCATCTTTCTACAGTTAAACCCTAAATATTAAATACATCGAAAGAATTTATGAAATGTCATCTTGACAATTTTTAAATGAGTTTTATACTACAGGGTATCCCACGACACATGACAGTTGGTTAATAGTTTTGAATGTCTTCTTCCATATACTGTTAGATATTAAAAACTTTTCGCAGTTTAATTCAATTTTTCTAAATTATGAATGCCATGGGATATTTTATTATTCTCTTTGGTATCAAATAACTTAACAAATTATGGAAGAATACATTTAAATCTATTCACCAACTGTCATTCTTTGTGGGACAACCTGTATTTTACGTAAATCTCAGTATTTGCGAAAATAAATAAATAGCTGCAATGAATATGCGAGAACAGTTTTATATATGAGCTCCATATATAATCATTTATTAAAAATCTAAAAATTAGCAACATTCCATTATCAGAAAGTGAAGAACACGACATTTGATAAATTCTTTCGATGTATTTAATATTTAGGGTTTAACTGTATGAAGTGTCATTTGAAATTACGCTTACTGTCTCTTGAATTAACCACCAGCTTTACAAAATTAAGCCATTTTCTTGCTTGCAATTCTTTCAAAAGCAAGTTCATCATGATTGTGAATCAATAATGCCACCCTAGAAATAAATAACTAAAAACTATAAGCAAAATGTTGATTGTGATGATTAAGCCCGAACGAAGCAAAATCAACTGTTCTTTTAACAAACTATTCGGAAAATCGGCCAGGCTTGTATATTCGGAAAATCCGCCACGCTTATATATTCGGAAAATCGGCCACGCTTGTATATTTGGAAAATCGGCCACGCTTGTATATTAGGAAAATCGACCAGGCTTGTATATTTTCGGAAAATCGGCCAGGCTTATATATTCGGAAAATCGGCCAGGCTTGTATATATTCGGAAAATCGGCCAGGCTTGTATATATTCGGAAAATCGGCCAGGCTTGTATATATTCGGAAAATCGGCCAGGCTTGTGTATATTCGGAAAATCGGCCAGGCTTGTATATTCGGAAAATCGGCCAGGCTTGTATATATTCGAAAAATCGGCCAGGCTATGTATCTTCTGCCTGCAGAGTCAATATATTGTACATTGTGATAAAGCCAACTTTAGCAGAAATTATTTTTGAAATATGTTGAGTTGATTTGAATAGTTGATTCATTCCCTTTTATTTGGTATTTTATGTTAAGTTTTAGTTTTGTTATTAATAATGAAAACCAAATATGATATTTTAAGTTTATTTCTAAAATTCTATAAACCCAATTGAGGTTTATTTTGATAAACTAATCAAATATTATAAATCTGTCCATATTTTATGAATCTAATTTCTTGAAATATAAAATATATAAAACAGGTTTTGATACAGGTTGCTTGATTTTTTAATTAAAAGAATTGTACCCTGTATAAAGCAGATAAAGTTGAAATTGTTCTTTTATAGCAACGTCATACATTTCGATTGGAATATGAAACCATGTGCTCAACTGATCATAATGAATAAGATATCCATGATTTTCTAGATAAATCAAAAATCATTTTGAAATTGTGATTTCTCTTTATAAGAAAAAAGAGACTTGCGGATTTGTACATCTATGAAGCAAAAAGAATGAAAGAAATGAGGAGAATTGAACACTCCTAAGAAACAATATGCTGATATATTACTAATTGTTATACTCAGATATAGGTCTCAAAGGTATCATGTTAAATCTCTCTGAATAGATAATTACTAGAAATTACGTAGTCAGTCCCTTATAATGTAAAAATAATGAAATCGTTTCGCGAAATTTCGCGAAAAAAATAGCGAAAACTTTGCGAATTTTTTTTGCAATTTTTCACCAAACTGTCGCTTTTTACCCACAAAAATTGGTTCCTTTCGCAAAATTCATTTTTGAAAAAAATGCGAAATTTCGCGAATAAGTTTGCGAAATACGAACGAATTTTTTCGCGAAAGTTCGATGGAAACCTTATTTGTGAGTGCTGAGATTGTGTGGATATTGTTAATCTTGAACAATTGATTTTAATATCCAATTTGGGAACTTTTAGATTTTAGAATAATGGTTGATCCCTGAATTAAAGCTATCCCTACAGGGTATGATCTGTAGATCTAAATAAGGGATCAATGCTTGATTCCGAGATTCATGACACAAAAGTTCTGATTTTTGGATAACAATTACTCATTTGTTGATAAAGAAAATAATCTATATAATCAAGACATTCACATATATATATATATATATATATATGTTGCGTATAGCTGGCCAAACGGCTGGACCGATTGGGCTGATTTTTTTTGTGGACACTCAAGGGTGGCCGGGGATGTTATAGGCTAAAAAATTCAAAATATTTATTTCAAAATTTGTCCTTCAGCTAGTCACAAATAAAACAATTAAAATATGTAAAACCTCATAATTTTCTTCACACCAGTCCAGTGTAGAGGTAGGTGTACCCCAGGCGGGCGCCATTTTTTTTATTCTAAAACAGTTTAAAATATTTATAAAATATTTGCGTTGGAATCCAGTTGTGCAGCTCCAACATTACATAATAACTCTTAAGCTCTATAGTAGTTTATAGGTGCAGTTTAACATCTGGAACTAACTATTAGGATATCGGGTTGAAATGGATCAATAATATAGAAATAGGATTGAAATCCATCAAGAATCCAAGAACTTAGAAATGGGAATGTTAGATGTAAACTATTATATGAAGGATATCATGATAAAATGGATTACAATCCACAGGGATATAATGTAAAAGATAACATCAGGGATATAATGTAAAAGATAACATCAGGGATATAATGTAAAAGATAACATCAGGGATATAATGTAAAATATAACATCAGGGATATAATGTTAGATCCTACAGAAACGTAATGTAATGAGATATTGGTTTAATAATGAACAGGGTTATATAGGAAAACAGATAAGTTCGGTAAACAATGTGAAAACGTAGATAAAGAATAATTGTATTTGAAACTAGTTTAAACTCGACAAGGTATGCAGTTTCTAGAAATGACCTTACAATCCTGCTTAAACCATTTGAAAATATTAATGAGCGAATGAATATTAAATTAATTCACAATAGAAGTAAATAATCAGAGTTAACCTTTCTTTTCAGCAAGCAAACACACTATTTTTCGTTAATATGATTAATCTACAAAAAAAGCACTGACACTTCATGAACAAAATTCATGAAAATATTGACATGGCGTGAGTTTACAGAGCTACCCACAAAAAAGACCTAATTACGCTTTGTCAAATTATTAAATAAGTCATTAAAAGACTAAATTTAGAGCAGAAGACTCAATTTAATCTTTGGATCGTTAAAGAAACAAGTTTACAGTTGCAGGGAATCATGATTAAAATGAAATAGACAATATAAATTCCGCACAGTCGTCTCTGAAGTCTCATACCATACCATACCATACCATACCATACCATACCATACCATACCATACCATACCATACCATACCATACCATACCATACCATACCATACCAGACCATACCATACCATACCATACCATACCATACCATACCATACCATACCATACCATACCATACCATACCATACCATACCATACCATGCCATACCATACCATACAACTATTTTAGCTCAAGTGCTTTTCTGAAAAGAAAATAATGCTCAGCGATAAACAATTATTTTAATTCATTCACAACCTTTAAAACATTTTCACGAACCATCTCTTTAAGGTTAGTTTACGTTGCTGAGGAAAACCATGGTTGATTAAAAACCAGAGAAAATAAACCACCGGAACCATGATGTATATATATGTATATATAGGATATATATAGGATGCACATTCTACAGTCTTCACCTACCATATATCTGTCCCAAAGATACATTTACACAAAATCAATGATAATTAAAAATTTCAAAATGTTTTTTTTCTTCAAATTGTATGATTCGTTCATGGAAAGGGTGGGGGGGATATCCCCCCTCTATATGCACTAAAACCTGCAAAATCGCTATAAAGTCGAAAGATAAGTATTGCTAATTTTATGGATGATTGGCTTGTGTCTTCTCTCTGAGTCAAATTATATTCAACCCAAACAGACTTGGAGACAGAAGGAAGGGGGAGGGGGTTTGCGCCCCTACACTCTTTTTTTCTGAGCACAAAGATTTCAAACTTTTTGACTTTTAACAAAATGTTGTGTGCAAAATTTGATATATTGTCCAAATATCCAATGACGTTTACGAATAAAATTTTATCCCAAAAAAAAGTGAATTTTAAGCAGGGTTTGTTCAAGCGTTAATGAAATCAAATTTAAATATTTCACCTTCATTGTATTCTAATTTATGATAAATATATGATGTATTTATGTTTTCAGAAAAGTTAAGATATAAATTTAGGAAGACAGCTATTTTTTGTTTTTCTACAAATATTATATAAGATCTATATGCACTTGGCAGCAATTTTAATTTTAAATCTCTATATCTTTGCAATCTGGTGTCAAAGACCTATGAAATGTCAAACCATTAATTCTGTTTCGATCATATAGTCTAAGTTTGAAATATCTAAGTTTGATAATCAAAGATCTAGGTTTGCATAATCATGGATCTAGGTTTGAATAACACTAGATTGCAAAAATATAGGGATTAGAAAATTAATCAGAGTTTAACGGGGAGTGTTTAGTCCCTTTGGTAAAGATAAAGCACAATTTACAGTTGTTAAGGACAGATTAAGTAGAAATAAGATAACTTAGATTTTAGTATAGACGAGTAAGAATGAAATAAGATGGATAAGGTAAGGAAAGAAAGGAAAAAAATAAGATAAGAATCTATAAATAAGAAAAGGAAGGAAAGTGAAGGTAACAGATAAGGCTACAAACAGAAAAATAAGATAAGAATTTATAACTAAGATAAGGAAGGAAAGTGAAGGTAACAGAGAAGGATACAAACAGAATCGTATGTTAAGAATTTATAAATACTAGAAATTCAAGGCGCTTCGCGCCCTTCTTTCTAGGCTTATAGGGCGCTTCGCGCCCATCTTCTATTTAAATTGTGAACATGTTCTTTTTGTGTACATTTCAAAACAAAGATGAAAAAAGTTTTGCGGATTTTTAAAAAAAAAATTCGCGGATTTTCAAAAATTAAATTTTTTTTACAAAATTAGAAACCTCTAAAACACAAATTTTTAAAATTTCAATCATTCATAAACCTTCCCTGGGGTCCCTAGATGTTCCACAAAAAATTTGGGCCCGATCGGTTCAGCCGTTTTGACGTTTATTGGATACAAACAGACAGACAGACAAACAGACAAACAGACAAGCCAAATTTATATATAGAAGATAAGGAAGGAAAGAGAAGGTAAAAGATTAGGATGCAAACAGAAAAATAAGATTAGAAAGAGGAAGGAAAAGGTAAATATAAAGAATGAGAGAAAGGAATAATAGCAATATCGGGAAAAGATAGTGATGAAAAAGATACCTACATTTTTATATTAACCCTGTTACGGCTGAGGGGGGGGGGGGTTTGCCATCCCAGTGACACCCCCCTGGCGTGTTTTGGAGATAACTCAAAAATTATTGGTCTGAGGCTGTTCAAATTTATGACTTTTATAACTATCAAATGTCCCTCACTTTAGACTTAAAGCAGGGCTTTTATACTAACTGCCTGAGTCCTCAGGCATACTGCCTGAATGCCTTTTTTTATCTGTACTCTACTAAATCTATATTTAAACCCACTTTCGGTCATTGGATTTAGACTTTTTATAGCTCTTTGGAAAGCCTGGAACGACAGAAATCAGATCTCACAACTTTTGCGAAGAAATTTTGCATAGAATTTTACACAGATGCCTTTAAAGAAAATTTGTACATTTTCAGTTTTTCTTGAATACAAATTTAATTTTAGAAAATTTTGCGAACATTTTTGCAAATTTTAATGTGCCGTGGCAAGGGTTTTTCAAAAATGTATAAATTGTCATATTTCGCGCACTTTTTGTTCTTGCACATTTTTTACTTGTTAATAACTTGATATTGCAATTAATATTCAAAATTTTGCAAATTTGCAATTTTTTTGCAGATTACTTAAATAGAGCCCAAGGGCTTTCCAAAAATGTATCAAATTTTATAGATTAGTATTAAATTATGGAAATAGAGAGGGAGGGTCCTCCAGACTATTTCGGGTTAACCCGACGTCAGCCTGAATAGGGTTAATAGGTATATCTACAGAATAAATCACAATTTTTAGCCACGTGACAATATAAAATGTTGTATGTATTACTATCTATGTATTAATAAATATATAAGTATAAAACTGTATATAACAAGTTCTCGAAACGTATCTATCCAGGCACAACCCGTCCGCTATCAGTGTCAACCAGGACACAACCAACCTGGCTAAAAAAGCCACAAAGGGACACAAGCTATTAATAATAAGCTATTAATCCAGGTTTTAAATGCCACACACGGGATACAACTAGCTATACAACAAGCTATATATCGATCCCAAATAAAGGAGACGATCCAGTGCTCTAAATACCCCACAACGATACAAGCCAAGCTATACAACATGCTATATGTATATATCGATCCCAAATGATGGTTACGATCCAACGCTCTAAATGTCTCACAGGGACACAAGCTTAGCTAATCAAACAAGCTGTATGTTGATTCCTAATGATGGGGATGATCCGCTCTAAATGCCGCACAGGGACACAAGCCTAGCTATCAACAAGCTATATATCGATCCCAAATCTTGGGGACAATCTGACCTTATAAGAAGCAAGGTTTCAGTCTAGCTATCCACAAGCTAGATATCAATACCAAAATGTTTCCACGATTTTAGTCACATATCTAAGTATATAACTGTATATCTATGTATCACAGAATATATATGTATACTGTATATAGTATGATGTTGTATATATATGAAATCTCTAAATATCTATGTTCAATGTTGTGTGACTATGTAAAACTGAATATCTATGTATAATGTTGTATGACTATGTAACACTGAATATCTTTGAAAATGTTGCAAAGCTACCAAATATCCATGATTAATGTTATATAACTATAACACTGAATATATATGTTTAATGGTTTATAACTATGTAACACTGAATATCTTTGAAAATGTTGCATAGCTACCAAATATCCATGATTAATGTTATATAACTATAACACTGAATATATATGTTTAATGGTTTATAACTATGTAACACTGAATATCTATGTATAATGTTGTATTACTAAACTATGTATCACTGAATATTTATTTATTATGTTGTTTAACTATAGAATCACTGAATATCTATGAATAATGTTTATATTTATGAAATCATTAAATTGTATGACTATGTAACACTGGATAACTATGTATAATGTTAAATATCTATGAAATCATTATATTGTATAACTATGCAACACTGGATAACTATGTATAATGTTTATATCTATGAAATCATTATTTTGTATAACTATTTAACACAGAATAACTATGTATACAATGTTAAATATCTATGAAATCACGAAATAACTGACTTATGTTCTTTGCCTGGAGTCCAGTAGAAGAATGCAAGCGGAGTAACATACCAAGCAATATCTAAGGATAGATATTCTTCCACCACTTTGCCTGGAGTCCAGTAGAAGAATGCAAGCGGAGTAACATACCAAGCAATATCTAAGGATAGATATTCTTCCACCATCAACAGAGAGAGAGAGAGAGAGAGAGAGAGAGAGAGAGAGAGAGAGAGAGAGTAGGGAAGAGAGTAGGTTGAAATTTAATAAAAATACATGATATTTCAAACTTCTCCGTGTATTGTTTAAAACTCTGCAAAGTCCAAGTAAAGTCAGCTAAAACTGGTTAAATCTCAGATTAGTAACGTTTTCTAACCATGTCCACCACCTGTACTTATATTTTGTAAAATTTGGCAAAATCAGTAAATAATTCATTTGTGTCCAAATCAAATTATAACTATATACAGGGTTTCCCACGAAACATGACAGTTGGTGAATAGTTTTGAATGTCTTCTTCCATATATTGTTTTTGCAGTTTATTTCGTTAAAAAACATCTTTTCCTCAAACTTATTTTGCTTTGAAATCAATTTTACTATAATATGATTGCCCTATAATATTCTTTATCATCATCTTTAGTATCAAACAACTTAACTGATCATGGAAGAAGACATTTTAAACTATTTACCAACAAGTCATGTTTCGTGGGACACCCTTTATATGCAGACTCATACAATAAATGCTAATTCATATAAACAAATTTTTAAAAGTTAGAGTCATAATAGAAAAATTCGAAATAAACATAAAATTTCCCAACCAATATATAATATAACGGGAAATCATAAACTTGAAATTTAAGCTGGCATCTTAGGGATTTTAATTGACTTTTTACTAATAGAACATTTTCAAGGGAACATTTTAATAAACTGAACATCTTTTTGACAGAATAGGAGATCCCTGAAAATATTCTGGGCCAGAAAGTAGATAAAAGTTGCCACATACACCTAATTTTAGGAAGAAAGGGGGGGGTGCATCACCACGCTTTTTTCATAGGGGGATGCTCACCCATCCGCCAATTAAGCCATTAAAAAAAATTCCGTTTGAAAAGTTTATGAAAATAGTTGAAAAACTAGTTTTGAGAAACCTATAGCCTCCTTTAATAGCCCCCCCCCCCTTATAAGATTAGAAAGAGGAAGGAAAAGGTAAATATAAAGAATGAGAGAAAGGAATAATAGCAATATCGGGAAAAGATAGTGATGAAAAAGATACCTACATTTTTATATTAACCCTGTTACGGCTGAGGGGGGGGGGGGTTTGCCATCCCAGTGACACCCCCCTGGCGTGTTTTGGAGATAACTCAAAAATTATTGGTCTGAGGCTGTTCAAATTTATGACTTTTATAACTATCAAATGTCC
>NW_019397585.1:19521-54869 GCF_000591075.1 Eurytemora carolleeae | reverse complement strand
GGGTTGCTATGAGCCCCACAAAAAGGTCTCCAAGCCTACCTTTTCGCAGAAGAGTATGTTAAATGACCTGGCGCTACCCTAAACGTTAGAATGATGTTTTAAATACTCATCTGCAAATTCAGAGACTTGGAGACCATTTCGCGGGGCTCATGGCGTCCCACGCACCCCCTCTCTACTACGGCATACCTGTGGGGCAATATTGTGTACGCGGTTGGGATACACTAGATCTGTCAGCTGAATCTGCATCCAGAGAATCGGAGCCAAAATAATTTTTCTCATTTCCTCAGAGCCATAGAAGAAGACTGCTGGGGATATCAAACATTGGATTATGTCAGAAGACATCGCCAATGAGAACTGTTTCACGCCTGAAATTTAGTTTGAACAAATTCTCTCGCAATTATTCTTAAAGAGACTGTTGTTCTAGCTTCAAGAGACCCTTGATTTAAAGAGTCACTTGTGATTAGTGATTAGTTTAAAAAGACTTGTGATTAGTGATTAGTTTAGAAAACACTTGTGATTGATGAATAGTTTAAAAACACTTGTGATTAGTGATTACTTTAAAAACACCTGTGATTAGTGATTAGTTTAAAAACACTTGTGATTAGTGATTAGTTTAAAAACACTGGTGATTAGTGATTAGTTTAAAAAGACTTGTGATTAGTGATTAGTTTAGAAAACACTTGTGATTGATGAATAGTTTAAAAACACTTGTGATTAGTGATTACTTTAAAAACACCTGTGATTAGTGATTAGTTTAAAAACACTTGTGATTAGTGATTAGTTTAAAAACACTGGTGATTAGTGATTAGTTTAGAAGACACTTGCGATTATTGATTGGTTTAGAAAACACTTGTGATTAGTGATTAGTTTAGAAAACACTTGTGATTATTGATTGGTTTAGAAAACACTTGTGATTAGTGATTAGTTTAAAAAAACACCTGTGATTAGTGATTAGTTAGAAAACGCTTGTGACTATTGATTAGTTTAAAAACACTTGTGATTAGTGACTAGTTTAGAAAACACTTGTGATTAGTGATTAGTACAGTTTAAAAACACTTGTGAATTGTGATTAGTTTAAAAAACGCTTGTGATTAATGATAAGTTAAGAAAACACTTGTGATTAGTGATTAGTTAAAAAAAGATCCTAAATTGTTTGTGCAGTTGAAAGTCACAAAGTTAAAACTTCAATCATTGATCATATTCGAAGCTTAATTATGGGTACTGTTGTGAATCGGACATACTTTAAATGAAGGGTGACTTGAAATCAGGTATATATATGTGTGTGTATATTAGTCCAATTTAAACATGAATTTCCTACCCAGGGTTTGATTTGTTCCGTTAGAGTAGAATAGAATATAAAGGAATGTTGAAGGGCTGAAGAAGAGAATTAAATGTATAATTCCTAAAATATTACAAATCTTATAAATATAGTGTCACAGTTATCCAGACCGCGTTAAATCAAGTCAAGTGCACCTACTCTTCTTGTTGAAGAGATATTGAGAAGAACAAAATTATTTTCAAATTCAAATATGTAATCAGATAAACCCGCTTCTCATATTTGTTGATAAAATCTGAACTGGAGGAGCTACGAGGTCACTAGTTCACAGTAAAACAGCTTTTTAAATGTTGCATCAAGTCGGCTATAAAGTGGCACACCCCCTTAGCTATTGGTTTACTCACTTACTTTTGTGTAAAACTATAAACATGCAAATTTATCTGATCTAGTACGCGCCTGTTTCTAGCTTTACTTACATAGTTTGAGAGAAAAGAATTGACTAAATACTGATCGATTAATGCATGAGAGAGCGCACGTTTTTGATCCCTGTATTTTATTAAAGGGGCAGTAAACGTACTTTCAATTAACTCTCCATTTACAGAGTAACATGCAAGATTCACAACCATACCCCTTAAATTTTTATCTCAGAAAAAAATGAAGAAAATATCTTCGTATTTATTTCTTGAAATATGTTTAATTTTTACCATTTTCCTCATTACCTTTGCTTCATAAATATATCTTCAGATAAAGAATTGTATGGAATAACCACAATTGAAAGTTATCAATTTTCAAATTTAAAAAAAGGATAACTCTTACCTCCTTTAGAATTAATAAGATAAAGATTTGAAATGTACAGTTGTGAACAGAATAATCCATACTTTACAGTCCCTTTAAATTTTGCTACGTAGCGCTGGATACCCTGGTTACTCATAGTAACCGCCGTTTACCCGCGAATGGTTTTAAATTATGATTTTAGCTGAAACGCCCGGGGTTGCCCATGAAATCGGAACAGATTCCATATTTTTTAGCCTATGTCAACCCTGAGGTACCCATTGGTTTCCTTAAAAAATCAGGAAATGGATTTGTTTGCCATAATAAAATGTCTACCTATTCTTGCTGGCAAGATATTCCTCTGTCTATCTCTAGCTCTGTCTTGAGCTAAATTAATTATTTGATCATTATTACAATTCTAAATATTAAAACTCAAATATCAAAACCAAATTTCGTTTCAAATTCAATTTTTAGTAAGTGGTGCTTCAAAAATTTACTCCTTAATTCTTAAAATTTAAACTTTTGAAACTGAAAATACAAATATGGAATTCATTGTCACTAGAAATAAAGAACTCGTGTACTTTAAACTCGTTAAAAAATAAATTTCATGTGAATTAAACAAATATGTATCTGCAATTTGAATGTTCAAGATCTTACTGTTATTCATGTATTTCTGAATAAATAAATGTGCCATCCTAAGTTCTGAGCTAGCTGTTGATTCTGATTGAGCTAAATACTCCTATTACTTTCCCCCTACTTATTGGACGAAACCCCTCCAATTTTGTATGATTTAAAAATTATATCAGACAATTACATCCGGGTTTGCCATTAAAGACAGCCAATGTTGGCTTGGCAAATCCCGTCGTTAAAGTGTTAGTTTTAAGATTATATCTATGTAAAATTATGTACTTTAATGATAAATATATATCTATCTAGTATCTATCTATCTAAAATATGGAATTACTACTCAAAGATTCTGTCGAGTTTAATATATTTTTTGTAATATTATAAAGATCTTTGATAGAAATTATATGTAAGGCAGCCCTAAAAATGGTATTGCATAAAATTGTCTTGCAAAAAGGTTTATGTACTGTTTAATGCAAAAATATCAGAATATCAAATGCCACATGCAATGCAGTACGATCCGTTGTCATGATTTTTCTCTGATTTGTTTACATTTCTAGCTTGTAGACCTAATTGAAATGTACTGCGTTTGTACTGTATAATTCGGCATTTGATCATTTGGCATTTGATATTTAGATTTTTTTTCCCTGTTTAATAGTTGCTTTTCTCTAGATATACCTTTCAAAATGATATATATTTCCTTTAAAAAGATTATGAAATTCTTTAAAAGTTAAAAAAAATGTAAATGTTGTTAAGGAACGGAAATGTCGGTCTCTAAAATTAATGGCTACTTGAAATTTTACTTTTTTAACGGACCGGTAAACGTCCAGAAAAAGTTGAAATGTCCCCAGCCCTACCCCCCCCCCTCCACTTTACTCTATATAGAGACTGCATGCATAAGGAATATGTGTTTGAGTTTAGTTGGTGAATCTGAAAAGATGAGAGAGCAAGGTTATCTAGGAGTATTTATAAAACCTGTAAAATGTTGGCTTTGTAGGGAAGTCACAACAAAAAAAAACATTTTTTTTTTCAAAATCAGCCAACATTTGGCCAATGATGCAAAACAAGAACAATACAAATGTAGATTTAAAGAAAAATAGAGAAATCAAAAAACCAGAAGCTGCTATCGTATGATTATATACACAATTTTGTAATAAAATTTGTTCAAACCAGTATTCAAAAATAAATGTGAAAAAAATGTATGATATTCTTTTAAAGTTTAAGAGATTCTTTTAAGTTTTATGAGATTCATTCAAAGTTTATAAGATGTATTTAAGATTTATAAAATACTTTTAAAGTTTATGAGATTCTTTTTAAGTTTAGGAGATTCAATTAAAGTTCATGCAATTCATATTAAATCTGTTAATTTGTGAAACCTAACTCGTTACCCAACCTGAACCAAAATACTAAGAACCTTTTAATTATTAGATGTCAATACAATGTAACGAATTAGGTTTTCTTTAGTAAAAAAACACATATATCAAGAAATGAAAAGTAAGAAAATAAAATACAAATTTTTTAAGCAGACATTTCTATTCCCACCCTCCCTCCACCAACCCAGATTTTATTTCATTTCAAGGTTTAGATTCATCAAATTTGCCCCAAAGTGGAACATATTAAGTTGAATAAATAATAAACATTTTGATAAATACCTCTTAATGCAGAATTTGCTTCCGTATTATTCTTCAAAAACAGAAACAATCTAATTATATATTTATAAAGATAAGAATATCAACACCAGATTTTCCGACAAATTAAACAAAAAGTTAATTAAAAGTTAATTAAAAGTTAATTAAAAGTTAATTAAAAAAGTTAATTAAAAGGACTGAAAACTAAATTTAAAGGGACTGTATACAACCCAGCATCCATCCCTTCACCTTTCAACCTTTCTCTAATTAAGGATGAATGAGATAAAACATATATTTGTTTTAAAAAATTGCTGAAGAAACAATTTAGAGATCTAAATGCACCGTTGTGAATCGGACATGGCACTCATGAAGGGCCAGCTTAAATCATGTCTACAATCCCATTAAACGATGGAATCCAGATATAAACCTTAGGTAACAGTAGATACTGATGATATTGTAAACAGCGGCCACTGTCCTGAAAGTCAAGTAAATTACAAAAATAATCTGCTTTAATCTAGATTTAGTAATCTTTCATGTATGGAAAAAAATATATTGTTTCCACATTGTGGAAAATTAATTCTCATTTGTGTGATAAGCTGTTCAATTCGTTTTAATCTGTTTGGTGAACAAATGCGAAACTTTCGCGAAAAAAGAACTGCAAAAATTTTGCGAACAATGCGAAAATGTCGCGAAAAAAAATTGAATCAAAGTAAATGAAGAGAAATTATTAATTATGATAAAGTAAAACTTATAATGTTCTCAGGGCAGAGAGTTACACAAGTTTTTTTTTGCGCAAATAATTGTTGCAGCAGCAAAACTTATGGTTTTCCCCCCAAAAAAAAATCCGCGAAAAAAAATTCACTTTAGTTTTATCGCGGAATTTCGCATTTTTCTCTTATTTCGTAACCGAAAAAGCGCAAAATTTTGCGAAAAAAAATCCAACTACGAACGAAAATTTTTGCATTTTGTTGCGATAGTTTTCGTTGGAAATCTTATTTCAATCACAGTTTCTTATTTTTGATATCAATTGATTAGCGAAGAAATTTTAAAATAAGGCTTTCTCATGTAAAATGTGACCTTTTTATTAGGATTTTGATTATTTATTGCAAATAATAAGTTCCATAAGTAAAAAAAATTTTAAAACTTTTCTTAATTTAAAAAAAGGTTAAATCATTATTTGAAAGTATTTGGGTAATGGTCTGTTTTATCAGATGTGTCAAAGTGAAAAATTTAATATAATATATTTTATATATATTTTAATTATCTTGAGCTTGAACAAAATGATAAAATAAGCTGAGAATTTTGAATTTTTTACCAAATATGGATTGCAGTACTAGCAAGGTTAGCATGAGTCTGCGAAGCGTCCATACAGGCTGAAATATAAATAAGCTATTTTAAATTTTAAATTTGTATTTCAATTTTATTTATTTGAATTTATTTTTAAAAATCAAAGAACGCTGAACAAAAACATTTTTAGAAAAAAAGATTTCGTTTTGAGCTTTGAGAACAAAGAAAAACAAGATTTCAAAATATAAAAAACATAATAAATAAATTAATGTTTACTGTGGAAGAGTAGGGTCGACTGAGCAGGTGTGAATAATGTTAATCCAAGAAGGAAAACCTCGGAGATAAAAACACAACTGAAATTTGGATTTATTTAAAATACGACTCTTTTTGGTTAAAACATTGAATTTAAAATAGTTAAATTTAAATTTAGATTGTCGTCGGAAGCCTGAACATTCTGGAAAGAATTTTTTCCGCCAGAAGCCTGAAAATTCCGGAAAATTTTCCGCCGGAACAGTTTTTAACGGGAAAATCTCCGTCGGTAGCCGCTAATTCCGAAAACTTTTCTGCCGAAAAACTTTTTCAGCGGAAATCTTTTCGGGCGGAAAATTTTCCGGAATTCCCGGCTTGGCTTCCGGTAGAAATTTCCGTGACAGAAAGTTACTGGAATTACGTTTTCTGGTTCATCTTTTCCGGTAATTAAAATTTTCGCCAGAAAAATTCTGGTAGAAAATTAAGCATTTTAATTTAACCCCCTCGGCCCCTTGGATACCTGAAAACAAATGAACTCTTTTTAAACAGCTTCTGAATCTTGACATTGTTGGTTCGTCTAAAATAAAAGAATTATATTATATTAATATCTAACATTTTAAGAAGTTTTAAATTTTTATTTTTATATTTTAATATTTTTCAATCTGAAGCCGAATTTAATGAATTTAAGCGGCGTCTCAAATCTCCCATAAATCGGGTTTAGTTGAGCGCCGGCTTAAATCTTGAAAAACTGAATACAATTTTAACCCTATTCCTGCTGGGGGGGCAATTTACCCCCCCCCCCGTAGTTTTTTTACATAACTCAAAAAGTATTGGTCTGAGGCTGTTGAAATTTTCTGACTTTTCTTTTATACCCAAAGTCCTCCCTTTAGGCCTAAAACCGGGCTTTAATACTAACTGCCTGAGTCCTCAGGCACACTGCATGAATGACTGCTTTTGCCTGTAACAAACTAAATTTTTGTTTTGACCCACTTTCACTTGTCAGATTTTGATAAAATTTAGCTTTTTAGAAAGCCTATGACATAAGGAAACGGATTGCATAAGTTTTGCGAAAAAAAATTGCAAATTTTTTGCAAACAACCTGTCAAAGGAAATTTGCACATTTTTAGTTTTTATTAATTGAAAATCAGATTATTTAAAATTTTGCAAAAATTTTTGCATATTTGAAATGGCATGGTCAAGGGCTTTTTAAAAATGTATAATTTTTCATTTTTGGACAAATTTTATTTGCAAACATTTTTACTATATAACTGGATTTTGCGATAAAAAATTCAATTTTTGCTAATTTGCAAATTTTTTTGCAGATTCTAAAAGTAGAGCACAAGAGCTTTCTAATGATGTATCATTTGTCATATTTGGACATAAAACATGGGATTTAGAGGGGGGGTCAAATTGACCCCCCCCCCCCAGCATATCCTGGTTTTCAAGTACCCCAGCAGAAGAATCAACAATATTTAAGCCTCGGCTTAAATTTAAGCCCCGGCTTAAATTTAAGCCGCGGCTCAAATTCTTTAAATTCGGCCACTGATGTTTGTTCTTGTTTAAGAACTGAGATGGGCGCGAATGGCTTTTCTTCCATTCAATCGTTCATCGTTCGTTAGGACACATTTCATTCGGTTTTTTTTCAGTCGGACAGTAACAATTTGAAATTGAATTTTCGTTCTTTTTATATATCTGTGTATTTTAGTAAAATTAGACCTCTGACTCTATTGGTCAGAGTGCAAGGGAGATTTTAAAAAGAGTTTGAAATAAAAGTCATAAATCGACATGCTACACATGAAACATACATCTATTTTTGAAAGGTTTTTTAAAAATAGGTTTAGATCACAGGTGGTGGACCTTCCTCCCGCCATTATGATTGGGTTGAGGTGACGTACCGCTATAAGAAAGTAGGGGCAAAACACAAAAATGGCGTGTTTAACGCCCCCCGGCCCCTCGATTTATAAATTAAACTTTGGATTCCCTGTTTGTTTACCTTATAAAAGTATATCGAACCAGGGCAGTTGCAGCATTATAGTGAAGACTCCCCATCTTTAAATATTTAACTCATTATTTGTTATACAAGTTGTTTTGTTAAAAACATTATTGCTTATCACGGGAATATTTTTATATTTTTTATATTTCTTAATGATAGTGATAACATTTGGAGACGTTTCTTTGAAATGAAAATCATTTTCTTTAAGCTTTGAAAGTATTTGATTTTGTGGTGCAATAATTACCCTCATTTCTTTTTCTTTTTACAGCTTTCATTATTTATAAGAGACAAATTTTTGTCTTCAAAGGAGTTATGACTGAAATTTTGAATCTCTGAATCTTAGCAAAGCAATGTCGTAGACCTTAGATATTTCAAAATATAAGCTCTGGTAGAATAAAAAACTAGGAGAAAGCACAGGTGAGTTAGAGCAGTAAAATCTAATGGTGCAACACTTCAAAGTCGACCCTGTCTTAAAAAATGATGAGACTCATTATAAGCAGGCTAAAGTGAACTATGACAGGTTGAACTAAAACTCTAGAGAACTTGTTGAACTATCCGTACCTTGCTATCAAGGTACTAATGCAAGGAAAGTTAATTGCGGTCGTGTATACTCTGCGTACACATTGAAACCAGTTCTCTCTGGGCGGACTTTGTAAGCAAGAATAGATGCATCAGTGTTCGTTTAGTATCCGAGGAGGATTAAAGCATTTATTTTTGATAACTTTGAAAATTCACATAATAGTTCCCTATGACCAGAATATTTCATAGATTATTTTTGTGAAAATGGATTCCATGTCAGGCTGTGGAATCCATCTTGTGTTTACTTTTCCTCCCAAAAACACTACACTGCAGTACAAAAAATGCGTACACCTCTGAAATAACTTTCTTTGCATTAGTACCTTGGTTTCTATCATCAATATATATCAAAAAATGTATGGGGAATAAAATGATTCTTGATTGATTTAATTGTTTCTCGTTCTTCATTAAAGGGACTGTAAGCGTAATTTAAAGTAACCCTCCCTTCAAAGATGGCAATACCCGATTAACAATGGTATACTTAACATCTTTGTCTTATCAAATATAACTTAGATATCCATATGTTAGTTTCTTTTAACTGTTTATTTTAATTTACGGTTTCTCTGCTAAAGTGTCTTGCGCATTTCTTGTTTATAAGAAATGAAGAAAATCACGGAAATATAAACTTTTTAGAAAAACGATGGTATCATTCACATTATTAATCAGATTAAGGTTTCAAGGGTACCGTTGTAAATCGAGCATTGCCATCTTTGCTTTAATGATCACAAAATATTACGCGAACAGTCCTTCTAAATCCGACCTCCATATTTTCAAAACTATAGATTGATTACGTTGATGAAGAGAGTTGAGAGAACCAGGATCTTACAAGCGTTCTCCTTCCCTAGATACATCTGGAACACAGGGTTCCTCATCAAACTGTAGTTTCTCCAGGGTAATAGTATCATCGTGTACACCAACCTTAGGATTAGTATTAGTATGTACACCAACCTTAGGAACAGTGTTAGTATGTACACCAAACTTTGGAACAGTGTTATTATGTACACCATCCTTAGGAACAGTGTAATTATTATGTACACCAACCGTAGGAACAGTTTTAGTATGTACACCAACCTTAGGAACAGTGTTAGTATGCAGACCAAACTTTGGAACAGTGCTATTATGTACACCAACCTTAGGAACAGTGTAATCATTATGTACACCAACCATAGGAACAGTATTAGAATGTACACCAACCTTAGGAACAGTGTTATTATGTACACCAACCTTAGGAACAGTATCATCGTGTACACCAACCTTAGGAACAGTGTTATTATGTACACCAGCCTTAGGAACAGTGTTATTATGTACACCAACCTTAGGAACAGTATCATCGTGTCTACCAACCTTAGGAACAGTATCATCGTGTACACCAACCTTAGGAACAGTATCATCGTGTACACCAACCTTAGGAACAGTGTTATTATGTACACCAACCTCAGGAACAGTGTTATTATGTACACCAACCTCAGAAACAGTGTTATAATGTACACCAACCTTAGGAATAGTGTTATTATATAAACCAACCTATAGGAACAGTGTTATCTTATACACCAAACTAAGGAACGTGTTATTATGTACACCAACCTTAGGAACAGTGTTATTATGTACACCAACCTTAGGAACAGTGGTATTATGCACACAACCTTAGGAACAGTGTTATTATGTACACAACCTTAGGAACAGTGTTATTATGTACACCCACCTTAGGAACAGTGTTGTTATGTACACTATCCTTGTTACCAACCAAGGAGGTTAAAATACTATAATAGAATCCGCGGAATTCTAGAATAGTATTTGCGGAATGCAGGAAAAGTATATGCGGAATACGGGAATAATATCTGCAGAATACGTGAATAGTATCTGCGGAATGCAGGAATCGTATCCGCAAAATACTGAAATAGTATCTGCAGAATATTGAGATACTGCCTGAGTAATACTGGAATAGTATCAATGGAATACTAGGACATTACCTGCCGAATACTAGAGTAATACATACGGAATACTGGGATACTACCTGAGGAATACTAGGGTACTACCTGAGGAATACTGGGGTACTTCCCGAGAAATACAGGGGCACTACCTGAGAAATACAGGGGAACTACCTGAGGAATGCTGGGGTACTACCTGAGAAATACAGGGGTACTACCTGAGGAATGCTGGGGTACTACCTGAAGAATACTGGGATACTTCCTGAGGAATGCTGGGGTACTACCTGAAGAATACTGGGATACTTCCTGAGGAATGCTGGGGTACTACCTGAAGAATACTGGGATACTTCCTGAGGAATGCTGGGATACTACCTGAAGAATACTGGGATACTACCTGAGGAATGCTGGGATACTACCTGAGAAATACAGGGGTACTACCTAAGGAATGCTGGGGTACTACCTAAAGAATACTGGGATACTTTCTGAGGAATGCTGGGGTACTACCTGAGGAATACTGGGATACTTCCCGAGAAATACAGGGGTACTACCTGAGAAATACAGGGGTACTACCTGAGGAATGCTGGGGTACTACCTGAGAAATACTGGGGTACTACCTGAGGAATGCTGGAGTACTACGTGAGGAATACTGGGGTACTACCTGAGAAATACTGGGGTACTACCTGAGGAATGCTGGGGTACTACCTGCGGAATGCTTCCATAAAAATTGCAACATTGACAGCTCTATTCAGTTTCTCTCTTTCTTTGAAAAAAATCAGGAACTAAAATAATAACTCAATAAATTAATTAATAATTTAGAACTTCAACTCGTCTGAAAAAATAGGCTCGTTTTAAGCAAAGTGAATGAAAAAGTGTGCCAAACTCATAGTTGGATGACGACATTTTTTGTCCCAAGTTTTGAGAATAATATTGCGGGGCCCTTCTAATCTGTTTGTATCTGTGCGTACAGTTCTAAAATAACTGAACTGCCTGAAATATGCCTGTTATGCATTATGCATAATTGTTAACTGAAGAATGCATAATTTCTTGTGATACAAATAAGCAAACTGAATCAAACGCCTCAGATGATTTTATCCAGAATCTGCATTTAATTTAAAGGGATTATAAATGTGATTATAGTGACCTGCCATTTGACCAATCTTAGATGTAGAAAATAACATTATTATGTAATGAATTTATACATGACCAAATGATTGTTATTAACTTTTAGTATTTTTTCTACTTTTACAGTGTTCTTTTATCTACTTTTAATTTGAAACAAACATCTGTATGTTAATCAAAAATATAAAAAAATGCATTTTTTTTATTGAATGCTTTTTTTGTAGTTCAAATCTTTATTTACGTGATTTTCGTAGAAAGCCTTTAACTTGAAAAGTTTTTATAAAAATTAAAGTTAAGTCTTCTGGAGTTTCAGAAGCAAAGTTTGTTAGGTTGAAGCCGAAGAGAATACTGTTTTGTGGTTTAAGCTTTTTCTGTGAGTTGAAAGATATCAAGCATTAATTAACATGGTAATTTTCGTAGCTAAGAACGAATCTTTAGTGCAAATCATGTTAAATGGGAATTTTTTCAAGGTTTTGTAACGACGACATAAAAAGTTGAAAACTATTTCTAGTCCTTTCATAAGAAATTGGGCGCCGAAACAATAAATTGAAAACTTTACTAATATTTTTAATAATTAAAAAATTAAAAATAACAACTTTGTAATTAACAAATGAGAAATTTGTAACTAAAATATTAACTAATTAATACATAAAATATCAACTCTAATAACTACAAAATCAACTCATTAATAACTAAAATATCAACTCATTAATAATTAAAATATCGACTCATTAATAACTAAAATATCAAATCATTAATAACTAAAATATCAGCTCATTAATAACTAAAATATCAACTCATTTATAACTAAAGTATCAACTCATTAATAATTAAAATATCAACTCATTAATAACTAAAATATTAAATCATTAATAACTAAAATATCAAATCATTAATAACTAAATTATCAACTCATTAATAACTAAAATATCAACTCATTCATAACTAGAATAAAAACTTATTAATATATAAAATATCAACTCATTTATAACTAAAATATCAACTCATTAATAACTAAAATATCAACTCATTAATACATAAAATATCAACTCTAATAACTACAAAATCAATTCATAAATATCTAAAATATCGACTTATAAGATAAGTAATATATCAACTCATCAATAATTAAAATATCAACTCATTAATAACTAAACTATCAACTCATTAATAATTAAAATATCAACTAATTAATATCTAAATATCAACACGTAAAAAAACTAAAATATCAACTCTCTAATAACTAAAATATCAACTCAATAATTACTAAAATATCAACTCATTAATAAGTAAAATATCAACTCATTAATAACTAAAATACCAACTCATTAATAACTAAAATATCAACTCATTAATAACTAAAGTATCAACTCATTAATAACTAAAATATCAACTCATTAATAAATAAAATATCAACTCATTAATAAATAAATATCAACTCATTAATAAATAAATATCAACTAATTAATATCTAAATATCAACACGTAAAAAACTAAAATATCAACTCATTAATAATTAAAATATCAACTCTAATAACTACAAAATCAACTCATTAATTACTAAAATATCAACTTATTAATAAGTAAAGTATCAACTCATTAATAATTAAAATATCAACTCATTAATAAATAAATATCAACTCATTAAATAAATAAATATCAACTAGTTAATATCTAAATATCAACACGTAAAAAACTAAGATATCGACTCATTACTAAGTAAAATATCAACTCATTAATACATAAAATATTAACTCTAATAACTACAAAATCAATTCATAAATAATTAAAATATCAACACGTAAGTAACAACAATATCAACTTCGTAGTTACTAAAATATTAACTAATTAATATGATTTCATTTTAAGTAAAAATATTTGATTTGCAATTTGTTTTGCAAATTTCCTTTTGGGAAAAAATTACAAAAATAGTGCAATGATTGCATGACATGCATTTTCAATAAAAACAAACAATATTCATTTTTATCAGATGTTTTATTATTCATTTCAATCAAATTTGTTAAGGTTTCTCAACATTTAAATTTTTAGTTTTTATGCTGCTGGATATTATATACAAGATGAAGTTCCTGGCCCAGGGGGGCTGGAACTTAGCTACAGGGTGTCCCAGGAAACACGACAGTTGGTAAATAGTTTTGAATGTCATCTTCCATATGCTGTAGTAGATATTGAATATTTTTGCAGTTTATTTAGTTTAAAAAAAAAACTTTACTTAAATATATTTTGCTCAGAAATCAATTTTACTATAATATGTATGCCATAAAATATGTATTACTATTCCCTTTGGCAACAAACAACTCAAAATTTTATGTAAGAAGACATTTTAAACTATTCACCAACTGTCATGTTTCGTGGAACACCCTGTACCTGGCTGTGTGTCTTAGATGTGTACGATTAAGACAGTTTACTGATATCAAGGTACTGATGCAAGGGAAGTTAATTGCGGTCGTGTATACTTTGCGTACATATTGAAACCAGTCCTCTCTGGGCGGACTTTGTAAACAAGAATAGATGCATCAGTGTTCATCTAGTATACTAGGAGGTTAAAAGCATTTAATTTTGATAATTTTGAAAATTCACATAATAATTCCTATGACCAGAATATTTCATTGATAATTTTTGTGAAAATGTATTCCATGTCAGGCTCTGACATCCGTCTTGTGTTTACTTTTCCGCCAAAAGACAGTACACTGCAGTACAATAAATGTGTACACCTCTGAAATAACTTTCCTTGCATTAGTACCTTGATTGATATAGGATATTAAGCAATTTTGGCCTTTTCATACAGTACAAACATCAAATATGTAGTACGCTTTCGGAGAACAAGTGTATGGGGAGGTTTTGTATCTTAAATTTTACATAGTTTTCTCAGAACCTTTAATGAAAAATAAAGTATTGCCAGAGTCGGCTTTAGATGGGAGGGGGAGACGCCCACCCACTAGAAAATAAAGGGCACGTCCTCTTCCCTGGAAGACTGAGGGGAGTCCTGTCCTTCCACCCTTGAAAAATGAGTAGGGAAAGAAGAGAGAGCAGGGAACTTAGCCATTTAATAGCCAGATTTTAAGAATAGATAAAAAAAATTGCTTGCTTGTGGCCCAACTTAATTACTCAAAATGAATATTTTTATAAAAATTACATCTTGGTATCACATATTACCCCGTCCGCCCCCAGCTGGTCATGGTTTTGACACAAAAAGGTCCAAATTCTCTGTAAAAATTATCAGGGGGGGGAAGGGGATTTTTACCAGTATCACTTCCTCTCCCCACCCGATATATACATATATAAAATGTGCCCCCCCCCCCTAAACTTTAAACTCCTCACTCTTTCTTCCAGTTCAGCATTTTACTTGCATTTTAGTGTTCAAGCTTTATTAAAAATATTCTATTTATTTGGATCACCCTGCAAATTATCCAATGGTCTTAAAAATTACTGTCAAGAAAAATGACTTAGAATTAATATTAAACATTTAAGGGTATTGTTCTTAATCTGACACTACACTCTTATAAATAAAGGACCAATTGAACAAATGTGACAAAAAAATGATTTTCAGAAATCCCCCAAGTACTAAAACATACAGATTGACTTTGCTTTGATTTAGTAATAAAAGACGACATTTAATATCTGTCTGTCTAAACATTCAAAGCAGGTAGTTTCAATTGATAGGTGTGGGGATGCTTTTTCCAAGATGACTTTATTATTATAAAAGGAAATATTTTGTAAACCTTAAATAACCTTTTATAGATTGTATGCATTAGTGTATGCATATTTATTAACTTATATGTCTTAACCATTTGTAAATTTCAGTTATGTGTCTTTTGATGCGTTTATATGAGAAATATTGACAAATAAACAGTTACAGAAACCTTCTCATTATATTTACAAGTCTACCCAGACAAAACTTATTGTATGGCTTTTATTGAAAGGAAACTATATATTTCTTGCTATATACTATATGACCTCGTTTGCCCGGCCTTGCCCGTGAAATTTTTGAAGAAAAAAAATTGAGAGGTTTAAAAACATATTTCATTTTTTTTCTCTTAAAAAATATAATTAGCAAATTTGGTCCAGCGATTTCGTCAGCTATAGCTAACATACAAACAAATATTTAACGAAGAGCTCTATTATATAGATTTACATGATTTACACTAGTTCAAATAAATTCAGAGTCCTTCAAGTATTATTTAGATTTATATTTAATATGAATAATCTGTTTGTTGCTCCTTATACAGAATTTTAAAACTTCTATTCTA
Source organism: Eurytemora carolleeae (assembly GCF_000591075.1). Lineage (NCBI taxonomy): Eukaryota > Metazoa > Arthropoda > Copepoda > Calanoida > Temoridae > Eurytemora > Eurytemora carolleeae. Next base: position 39,150 of record NW_019397585.1, on the reverse strand, counting down.
TTTTTATTTTTAGCTTTAAGATTAAATATTAAACCCTACCATATGCATCAATATATAAAATTTGTTTTTATTCTTAGATTTGGAAAAGTGAAGAAGTTTGAGCAATTGGGTGGAAAACACCACTTTCTGTAGGTCGGATAGTCTCATTTTGTGGGTCGGGTAGTCTCATTTAGTAGGTCGTGTAGTCTCAATATACAGTTCAACTGGTCTCATTATTTTGTAGGTCGGGTAGTCTCATTTTATACGTCGGGTAATCTTTGTATAATCCGGTAGTCTAATTTTGTAGGTCGGGTAGTTTAATTTTGTAGGTCGGGTAGCCTAATTTTCTAGGCCGGGTAGCATAATTTTGTAGGTCGGGTAGTCTAATTTTGTAGGTCGGGTAGTCTAATTTTGTATTTGTAGGTCGGGTAGCATAATTTTGTAGGTCACCGTCTAATTTTGTAGGTCGGGTAGTCTAATTTTGTAGGTCGGGTAGTTTAATTTTGTAGGTCGGGTAGCATAATTTTGTAGGTCGGGTAGCCTAATTTTCTAGGTCGGGTAGCATAATTTTGTAGGTCACCGTCTAATTTTGTAGGTCTCGTACCATAATTTTGTAGGTCGGGTTGTCTGATTTTGTGGTCGGGTAGCCTTTAATTTTGTAGGTCGGGTAGTCTAATTTTGTAGGTCGGGTAGCATAATTTTGTAGGTCGGGTAGCATATTTTTGTAGGTCGGGTAGTCTAATTTTCTAGGTCGGTTAGCATAATTTTCTAAGTCGGGTAGCATAATTTTCTAGGTCGGGTAGTCTAATTTTCTAGGTCGGGTAGCATAATTTTGTAGGTCGGGTAGTCTAATTTTGTAGGTCGGGTAGCCTAATTTTGTAGGTCGGGTAGCATAATTTTGTGGGTCGGGTAGTCTAATTTTGTAGGTCGGGTTGCATAATTTTGTAGGTCGGGTAGTCTAATTTTGTAGGTCGGATAGCATAATTTTGTAGGTCGGGTAGCATAATTTTGTAGGTCGGGTAGTCTAATTTTGTAGGAAGAGTAGTCTCAACTGTGAATTATAAATTGAACAAGAACTATCATAAACTCTTTGTTTATCTTACAACTAAGATGTTTGGTGGATTTCCAATTATTCCCATCAGGTTAGAAATATTCCAGTACTCAACATCTAAACAAATATATCAGGTTTCAGGATTATTTAACTAACAATTTAAAAGTCTATCTTTACCCACAAATTTCTAGATTTATGTACAGTGTGCCCCAAATTTCTAGATTTATGTACAGTGTGCCCCGAATTTCTAGATTTATGTACAGTGTGCTCCAAAAAAATGGAAAGTGAATGTTTGTGAATTGGACATGTAGCTTTTAAATTGAGTTTCACTTAAATTTTCATTGACAGTTCTTTTCTAACCCCCCCCCCCTAAACAAGCATACTGACAGGTACCTGACCCCTTGAGTATTAATTATTTACGACTACTTTACAGGAAAGTTCAGGAATGTTTGGCTGTTTCGTCCAGGGAGTCCAGGAAAGCGTTAGCTTTACATTTTTGGTAAAAGAGAACTATTTGGATCAATTTCAAGGATTTTCATAAAGATTTTTCCAAAATCAATTAAAGGCGAAAATTAAGTTGTTTGTACTTTCCAAACCCATCAACCTAAGCTGATGTTAATGAATCTTATGCATTTTTGCAACTTCAGGGGATATTAGTTCCAAAACTAACACTTGGTCCATTTCTAACACTGAGTGTTAGAAATGGGCACAAATTTTTAGGATCCCGGCCCATATCCAGAGTAAAAAACGATAATAAAAACTATAATCAACATAATATTAAACATGACAAGGACAACAATTCCCAATTCTCAATAAATGTGGAACTAGCATCTACTTTTTAAAATCTACATAGGGTTGGTCCATCACCATCACCGAATTTTAAATCTTAATGAATCTTGTAGACAACATTGGTCGAGGAAATTTTATCGGCTTTTTAGTTTTTTTAGATAACATTTTTTACGAAAACTTCCTAAAGCGGTTGGTTTATCTTACGTAATTGTCCCAATGGACTCTAAGTAACTTAATTAACATCCCGGGGGAATGATGGGTCGGTAATGTTGGACAAACGGTGGTAAGAATAAATGAAGTAGTTTACCAAATACTACTGGAGTAGTAGTGTTCTCTGTCCCCATCCTGTTCAAGGAATGATTAGTATTGGAGGATATAAAGAGATCGTTTCTCTCTCTGCAAACCAAGGTTCAACGATGACGCACTTCGTTAGACAGATGGAGAATATAAGTGTATGTGAAATTACTGGCACGACCTTGTGACATTATAGCTCCTCTAAAATTGGTTGTAAACTAATTTTAAACAAATATAATAGATTATGCTTTTGTAAAGGCAAAACTACAAAGAAGTTATCTCTGTGTTTATGTCCGATCCTTACTCATGATCACCTAGGCCGATTCACCTCAAATTTTCATTGGGAACTCGGGAGAACCAGTGTGCCTTCCTTCCTTCGCGTCTTGCATTTCAGGTGTATCATCTACGAAGGTGTCATGACAAACTCCTGAAAGACAAACTTCTGACAAGACAAACTCCTGACAAGACAAACTCCTGACAAGACACACTCCTGACATGACAAACTCCTAACGAGATAAACTCCTGACGAGATAAAAAGTGCAATTTTACAGTTGCAGTTGCAGGGAATCAAAAATATCAGGAGACAGTGTAAATTTGGTACAATCGACTCTGAAGTCTAATCCTTTGTTGGCAGCTCTGTAACCAGACTACCACCAGTTTACAAAACATAATTTTTTTAAAAAAACTTTAACTTTATTTCATTATTCAAGTATTTTGCAAAAACTATAATGTTTTGTGAAGTGGTGGTAGTGTAGTTAGATTTGTACATGATTCTCCCATAGGTAAAGATAGATTGCGCATAAGACGACATTTTTCATCTTGAAAGATCTAAATGTACAGAGATGTTTTAAAGATCTTCCTATTACATAGATTACCTAGGTCGGTTGTGAACATTTTCTGTTCTTATGTCATTGAGTACTTGTGGTGTACATGAGTTCTGTAGAGAGAAATTTAAGTTAGTTTAGTCCTTCTTCAGTTCTCGTCAATATGATATATTGCTCAGTGAAATATTGTTGTTCAAATAATTCTATTCCCGGAGTTATTTTACACTTTGACCCCTATAAGTTTGAGTTCGCGGACTGAACAATTCTTGGTGATTTTGCGTACATAAGCTACCTATGTTTATTTATTTATCTATGGATTCTCTTATGAAACGAAAAAAAATTTATCTGTCTGCATATAAAGCTACAATAGTTATGCAGAAGTTTAGGAATTTGTGAAATTTAGAAAAATATAATTAGAAGTCTTATCCTCAATTAAAGTAGAATTTTTGATACAAATTGTTTTTGTACCATTAAAAACTTAATGAGATCTTAAGAGATTTAAAAGAAGGCTTTTGATGGATATAAAAGTCAAATAATTGTTATTGGATATCGGATTACTGGACGTAAATACAGAGTTAAGAGCCTGGTAGACGTAGCATGAGGCTCGGTGACGATTTTGAATGGCTAGAGGCCATTCTGCGAATCATTCTGCAAATTAGGAGGCTCCGGAAAGCCGTTTCTCCAAATACCCAACAAAACCTTTAAACCGATTATGAATTCCGTAATCATCAGCTGAATCGTATTTTCGCAGTCTGTCATAAGCAAGTTTGTATTATGTATATGTATAATATTATACATCCTTGGTAAAAAGAGATATTCAAGTACCAAGCCTAGTCCACCAGATGGCAATCGATAAATTTAGTTTTTTATAAACAGTTTAAAGTTTTAACATGACTTAGTTACGAAAAATTTTGTGAGTTTTCTACAAAAGTAATCCCTGCGCATTCTACTGCAGGACCACAACCAGAATTATCAGAATTAAACATAAAAAACATAAAAACGAGAATATCTTCCCATTTTGGATCAGATATAAGTTTCATGGGTAGTGGGTACAGTTGTGAATAGAACATTGCAAGCTTTGCATGGAAGGTCACTAGAAATTACGTTTCCAGTCCCTACAAGGATTATTGGCAATTATAAAAATTTAATATTTCTATTTTTATTTAATATTTTTGTCGTAAATACAAAATACATAATCACAATGCAACAATTTCAACGATAAAACTCCCGAAATTTTGAACCCCCCCCCCCCTTCTCCTTCAAACCAATTCACAGGGTATGAAAAGTATCACAATTGATGTAAAGAAGAATTCAAGATTGATTTAAATTGATTTAAAATTAAATTTGTTTGACCCGAGTCTGTATAAATACAGCTGAAATTTAGTCCCACAGATATCTCCGGATGATGTCAGCTGTTGATCTCGGTGCAGGTGTTGTCGGAAGATTTTAGCATCAGTTACACGGATTAATCCAGATACTGGGAAATCCACCTGAACAAATCGCCTTTAATTAGAAAGGAATATGATGCAAGAGGAAGAATTTGATGACAGGAGTAAGAATGTGAGAAGGTTTGGAGGGTATATTGAAAAGACGAAGATGTGGGGGAGGGGCATCTTTTACCTGAATCCCTCGCCATATCCCTGCCTCTTGAGAACCGAACACATAAAAAGTTCAAGAGGGCGCCCATGCAGTTCACTTCGTGGAACATTCCCTTTTCCTGTAGTCTGTCCGTACAGACCGAATATTTGCCTAAATATCAAATTATATATTGATGCGGCAAAATATCGTCTTTAACAAAAAAAAGAGGAAACACGGGAACAATAGTAGATGTAAATCTGCTTTCAAGTATTTTCAAGTTCTTAGTCATGAGCTGAAAACTTAAGAATGGGATATCCTTAATCCTGATCAGTTAATTAATCTGGAGATTAATAACAAGAGGATAACAAGCATTATCTAATATCGAGATTGAGAAAAAGAGTGGATCAAGCATTAATTCCGATATCCACCATTCTAAAGTTCCCAGCAATGTATAAATAAAGATGAGGGGGCAGAGCTTAGTACTTGGTTTTGTATAAACCTCTGATTTTTCTTTAGAGCCTTTTATTATCGTGCAATTATCCCTCTTATTGCCAATACCGTTTTCTAACGCCTGTCTCTTTATGCTAGCATCAGTATAAATAAAAAAACTGGGTAGTTGAATGCAGATTGCAGAGGCAAAAATACAGATTTTTCCAAATAAACTTTTTTTCGATAAAACTCCTTTGAAGTTAAAAAATCTTCTATTGGTGTTTTTGAAGACAACCAAAAAAATAGAAAAAAGAATTTCCGGTCAAACTTAAATCAAATGTCAACAAAAATCTCTTAAAAAGTAATTAAATGATGTGTCCGATTTCATTTAGCCCCTAAATATTAGCTTTAAAATTCCGAGGCATACTATTTTCAAAAAATCAATCTTAACAATCTTAATTGTGAGAATATCTGAAATGACGCCAGAATCAATCTTTATAATCTTTATTGTGACTTGTGAGAATATCTGAAATGACACCAAAATCGCGGTAAGCAAAATACAAATTTGTCACGCCAAGAAATAAATGCAAAAATAACGTGGTCTCTCTAATTTCTCAAAAATCACAATTCTTGATACAACGGAAATGTCCCTTTATGCCAAGACATCTCATTACAACGACATGTCCCTTTAAATCTGTACCTGAGCTCGTCCTCCCCAGCTGCTCCAGGCCGGTCAATCTTGTTCCCTAGGATGACAACAGGACAGTTCGCCAGCTGTTCATCTGTTAGAAGAGAATCTAACTCCACCTTAACATTAGACATTTTGTAATTCATGAATTTGAACATTTTTCAATTAATCATTTATTATCAGTTCAACAAATCATACGCTCAACAGTTCATAGACTCAATTCATCAACTTATCAACTCATTCATTCAGTCACTATTACTCATTATTTCATCCTCTCCTTTATTTACTAATCCTTTAACTCATTCACTCATCCACTTATTCATTCACTCATCCACCTATTCATCCTCTCATCCACTTATTCATCCTCTCATCCACTTGTTCATTCACAAAATGAAACAAATGAAATATAACTTGTCTTGAATAACGTTTTTGCTTTCAACCGCTGGTTTTCAGATTTTTAGGAACTTTTTTGATTTCAACCGTTGGTTAAAAAATTTCTCAGCAACTTTTTACCTTTCAACAGCTAAAAATATAATATTTCTTGAATAACGTTTCTTGCTTTTTACCGCTGGTTTTCAGATTTTTCAGCAACTTTTTAATTTCAACCGCTCGTTTTTAGATTTTTAGGAATTTTTTGCTTTCAACCGTCTGTTTAAAGATTTCTCAGCAACTTTTATGCTTTTAACGGTTTTCAGATTTTTCAGCAAGTTCTTTGCTTTATAAAGACAATTTATATTTCATTTGTTGAAAATTTGAAGGAAAAAGTGCGATTAAGCAGTTGAACAAATTGTATATTTGAGAAAAAAGGGGCATTTCTTATTCTGAGCTGCAAAGAGTCTAGGTTAGATCTCAACCGCTCGTTCAACCGCTCCCGCTGAGTTTTTTCTCCAAAGTATATATCATTCGGAGGTATTAAGGAAAATATTTGTTTCATAATAAAGGGGGGGAGGGGGCAGGGGGGAGGTAAAGAAAATAGTTAGTTTACCTTACTCTCCCCGAACCTGGCTCGGTCACAGCTGTCTACCAGGAACACGATCGCGTCCACAGCGGGGAAATAATCTTTCCAAACCTTAACAATAGATCACGTTAATTCTATGTTCCTTTTTCGAAGTTGATCCAGAACCTGAGCCTATATTATGAAAAAAGTCTATTCGTATCAGTTTTGTAAAAAAAGGGGTCCTGATCTCGGGATTTGTTTCGTAAAAAAAAATCTGCATTCGTCCTGAGAAAAGATGGATTAAAATCTTAATTCAGTCCTAAGACAAACGGATCCTAATCCTCCAAATTAGAAAGTAACCTACCCTTCTTGCTTGGTGATGGCCACCCAAGTCAAAGGTTGTAAACCTAAAAATAGTATAATTATGATTGGAATAAAAACAGTTTTCTGTTACACACTAATTCTGAAAGCAGTCTGAACAACGAGTTCCAACTTGTCTATTCATGTCTACCCTGTCTACCCTGTCTACCCTGTCTACCCTGTCTACCCTGTCTACCCTGTCTACCCTGTCTACCCTCTACCGTCTACCGTCTACTGTCTACTGTCTACTGTCTACTGTCTACTGTCTACTGTCTACTGTCTACTGTCTACTGTCTACCGTCTACTGTCTACTGTCTACAGTCTAGTTCTTTCCATAAAAATAACAACATACTGAATTCTGTTCAGTAGAAGTTCCAAATAATCTTTTTCAGTCTATAATAGTTCCTGATAATCTTTTTTCTGTATTCGTTACAAATAATCATAATCTGTATAAAGAGTTCCAAGTTATCGTAATCTTTATAAACAGTTCAAAATACTCTTGTTCCGTCTTTAAATAAATCTGTATAATCTTTTTATGTATTAAGACTTAAGAGTTCCAAATAATCATATTTTGTCCATGAAAAATTCCAAATAATCTTATTCTTTATAAAAAGTTTCAACTTAAAGAGTTCTAACAAACCTAATTCTGTCTATAGCGAGATTAAACTGTTTGAACTATATCAAGAGGTCTATCTATATTAAAGTTCTAACTAACCTAATTCTGTCTTTAGAGTTCCCGCAGGTCTAACTATAAGAGTTCTAACTAACCAATCTGTCTATAAAGTTCCCGCAGGTCTAACTTTAAGAGTTCTAACTAACCAATCTGTCTATAAAGTTCCCGCAGGTCTAACTATAAGAGTTCTAGCTAAACTAATTCTGTCTATAGAGTTCCCATAGGTATAACTATATCAAGAGTCCTAACTAAACTAATTCTGTCTATAGAGTTCCCACAGGTCTAACTATATCAAGTGTTCTAACTAACCTAGTTTCCACAGCTTTGACTATATCAAGAGTTCTAACTAACCTAATTCTGTCTTAAGTGTTCCCGCAGGTCTAACTATATAAAGAGTTCTAACTAACCTAATTCTGTTTAAAGTGTTCCCGCAGGTCTAACTATATAAAGAGTTCTAACTAACCTAATTTTGTCTATCCATTATCAAAAGTTCTAACTAACCTAATCCTGTCTAAAGTGTTCCCGCACGTCTAACTATATCAAGAGTTCTAACACTAACCTAATTCTGTCTATAGAGTTCCCACAGGTCTAACAATATCAAGACTTCTAACTGACTTATGTCCATTTGACAGCCCAAATTTTTATTTTGAATAATCTTTTTGTTTGTTTATATTCTTGTGATTTTTACATTTTTTATTTTTTTAATCGATTTTGATGGTTATTATATCGTTAGAACTGACGAGGGTCAACCCAGACCGAAATATATTTTCAATAAATGTGGAACTAACATCTACTTTTTTACTCTACAGAGGTTTGGTCCATCACCATCACTGAATTTTAAAACTTCTAACTAACCTAATTCTGTCTAAAGAGTTCCCAGAGGTCTAACTATATCAAGACTTCTAACTAACCTAATTCTGTCAAAATAGTTTTAACAGGTCTAACTATATCAAGAGTTCTTACTACCCTAATTCTGTCTATCTAACTATATCAAAAGATCTAACTAACCTAATTCTGTCAATAGAGTTTCCTCAGGTCTAACTATATCAAGACTTCTAACTAACCTAATTCTGTCTAAAGAGTTTCCACAGGTCTAACTATATCAAGAGTTCAACTAACCTAATTCTGTCTATAGAGAGTTCCTCTGAGGTAGGATGAAGGGTAGGAACGTGTTGAGCCATCCTATCATCTTTCAACATGTGGAGAAGAGTAGTTTTACCAGCATTATCCAACCCTATTAAGGTATTCAGATTATATATATATTCTAAATAGTACGAGGATGGGGGGGGGGGGCATTTCAAAAGCATTAGGAAAAACATCTTTAACAATAATACTTTTTCAGATTTTTCAGCAAGTTCTTTGCTTTATAAAGACAATTTAAGGACCACAACCAGAATTATCAGAATTAAACATAAAAAAGAGAATATCTTCCCATTTTGGATCAGATATAAGTTTCATGGGTAGTGGGTACAGTTTAGCTTTAAACTTTACGAAAAACTAAATTTTTAAGCTGATAAAGTATTCAACAATGACAGGATTTCTCATCATAAAAACAAAAATTTTGCCATTAACAAAAAGAGGTTCAAAAAAGGTGAAATATTATGAAAAAATATCAAAATGATGTAGCAAGACTAACCTAAGAAGAGAAGTTTCCCCGACTTCTTCCAAAGACCCAAGTATCCAAGAGCACCGGTGAACCAATCCCAAAGAAACATTTTTAGACGCTAACACTTTAATTCAAAAGAAAATAAATCTGAAATTAATTTTTACAAATTATAAATAACATATTTTTTGAGCACAAAATGATAAAGTGTGTCATTAATTGAATTAGGCGCAAATAGAACAAACATTTAACAACATGTAAGAGAAGAGCCTAGCAAAAAGTACACTTTTGTAAAAGTCGTACAACTTTTGGACTTAAATAATCATTTTAATATTGTACATCTGAAGGTAAGTACATTTCAACTCTTAGTTATTCACCCAACCTTTAGATTAAGTTACCTCTTAACCTTACGTAAAGTTCATTTTAACCCTTAGATTAAGTACACTATTAACCTTAGGTTAAGAAAAAAGTACACTAAAACTCTTAGGTTAAGTACTCTTTAATCTTCAGGAAGTAAACACAATAACTCTTTTATAACTGTTGGGTTAAGTACAACATTATACTTGAGCACAAATCCCAATAATGGAGTTAAGGGACCAGAGCTGGGAACTTATGAATGGTGGATGTCGGGATTAATGCTTGATCCATTCTATTTCTTAATCTCGAAATTAAATAAATCTCCAGATTAATTAAAACATCGGAATTAGGGATATCCCATTCAAAAATTCTCAGCTCTAAGCTGGGAACTCCTCTATTGTGGATATCGAGATCAAGCGTTGGTCTCGAGATGTTGTAAATTTACAGATTAATCTAATTTTTATTCGATATCCCGTGGAGTCTCATCTGGGGAAAAGAACAGCTAATTAGAAAGTTAATTTTGCGTTCAAGAAAGTGTGGATAATCAAAAAACCAAGATCAACATATTCTGCGTACAAATTGAAAGTGTCTTATTTAGATATCGAGATAAAACAATCAGGATTATCGTTATACATTATCCGACACAAAAGTTCCCAGCTCAAAATCCACTACAAGTACAAATAAATATTGGATTATTGTTCATTATTAAAACCTAATAAATTTGGAAAGTTCTCTTATCTATAGACATGGTTTACAAGTCACAAAACAGATAATTAAAGATGACAGTAATGTAATTAAAAAACAACAATAGTAATTATAATAATAGACTACAATTTAAAAGATAGAGATCAGGTGTTTTAGTCAGTATGACAAAACAATTAAACGTCTACAATAACTAAACATATAATGACTAGAGTTAGTGAACAAATTCTTTGAAAATTACAAGTATTACTTTAAGAATAAGCTGAAGATTTATTCACATTTCTCTCATTCTAAGCTCGGTGAGTCTAATTTGGCAAAATAATTGTTATCATGTCAAGCTAAAGCGTAAAACTAGTTTGTGTACGCACTTCATCTGTAAAGGTTATTGAGTACGTGGAGAACAGGAAAATATTCAAAGGAAGCCATTTAATGCGCTAACTAGGATAAAGTGAGAAGGGGGAGGGGGGGAGGTGGATAGTTGGAGGAGGAGAGAAGTGAAGAAGGATTAAGGGGTATTTGACATTATTTTCTTAATTATAATTTAAAGGATTATTTCTTTCCGGTTTCTTTTCGTTTTAAAGTAGTATCAGGATTTAAATAGTTGTATTGTACGACTCAAAACCTTTATCTGATAAAGGATGCATTGAAGTAAAATGTTCAAAATTAAGATCCACGACTAAACCTCCCTCATTGATACTAAGATGGAGGCTAAAATAGTACCGTTGTGAATCGGACTCGCCAATCCATTAGTTGAGGGGGATTTTTTAATTACGTCTAGGGTCCCTTTAAGTTAAGCGAACTCTTACTTGAAATTTACAGAAATAGCAATATTAAATATTAACTAGTTTTGGAGACAGATAAACAGACTAATTCTTTTTTACATTTCAAAATAATTTTTGGAAAACTTAGCTTTGACAAATTTATATTAGATCTGACAACTTAAAGTAGTTCACTATTGACTAGACATTATTAAATATTAAATCTAACAAGATTGCCGCTTTGAGCATTTCTAAAATTATAGTTTGAGATCAAAATATTTAAATTGGCATTGGTATTTTACTTTTTTCTTATCTTATTTCTTGGATTCTTTCTATCCATGACTCCATGACTCCATGATTCCATGATTCCATGATTCCATGACTCCACGACTCCATGACTCCATGACTCCATGACTCCATGTTTCCATAACTCCATCAAAACATCAATCTATTTGTTCTTCGGAGCTTCTAATTTCCAGGATTCATTAGTGTCCCACTCTACACCGTTGTGGGGTAACTTCGACTTACTGAACAATAGAAATACGTAAAAATACATCGTAATATCAAGACAATAGGAGTTGCGGCACTGTAGGGTAGGGAACTACTGTATTAATGTACTCTACTGCATATAATTTGTGAACATTTACATGATTTGTACACTTTGAACTCCCTTTCAGGCTGAAAGGGACTAAAAAATTCATACCGAGATTCTCCAAATTCCCCTCTAATTTATATTCTATTCTCTATGGGTATATTGCTCTTTTTCAATGCTTGCAAAATAGACGAGAACATAAAGTCCAGCCTTTACCGACCGAAAAAGATAGCTGGGAATTATTCTTGATTTATTATATGGAATTACGTTGTGAAATCATTCGGTAATTCTGCGGGATACATATTTTGTGTACTGCAAGTGGAGGATATGTTGTTTTGTGTATTCAAAATTTAATAGTTTTGTGCATTACAGATTCATAAAAAAGAAAGAGAAAACCAGTCAGCAAAGATTATCGAAACAGACTCCATGAGGGGTGTGTATTTCCCTCAAAAATCCCCCCCCCACATCGTTGTTAGAAATTTTTTTAAAGGGGTTTAAAGCTTAATTGGGTAAAATAAATGATGTGTGGGAGAAAATANCATACAAAGCTTTCAAGCAGTGCTTAGGATCCGGATCCGTTGGATCCGCAAGATTTTGGCGTCCTGGATCCGGATCCGCAAAAATATGCAAATCCACGGATCCGGATCCAAGGGGTAAAATATCAACCAAAAACTGCAAAAAAACCTTTTTTACTCCTAAAACCCAAATCTGAACTTTTGAAAAAATGGAGATTATAATAAATTCCTCATTTCTAAATGGTTTTAGGATAAAAATAAGGGGAAAAAAAGCAAAAAATTGAAAATTATTTTAAATAATTATATTTTTAATAATGCTATCTTTTTAAAAATGACTTGAAAATTGCATATTTAAGCTGCAAAGACAATTGAGGAAATCGTGCTAATTAAACACGAGAAAATCTTAGGAATTCTCACTCAGCTTAGGAATTAAAGGGCACCGTTCTGAATTCGACATACCTATACAATGGAGGGCTACCTAAATTTACGTTCAATCTCTTTAAGGAATATAAAATCTAACCAACCTTAGAGGCCAAATAAGAGTGAGCGCCCAGTTAGATCCGAGAACCTCCACCCAGTTCTCCTTGAGGCCGAGGTTGTAGCATTTCACGTTTCTACATATCAACAAATTCAAGGATTCGTGTTTTCTTTAAATTTGCGCAACAAATATTTCAATGTCGCGCTTCATAAGTTCCTGGAGAATTGTTATCACAAAATAATCCTCTAGTTTAGATTCTGGAAGCTATTTTTGAGAAGAGTAAAAAATTGGTAAATTTTAAGAAAACCCTGTTATTATTAAAAAAGCATAAAAAACATTTTTTAAATCAAGACAAAGTCCGAATCCATTAATAGCAAAAAAAACATTCGGAGATTAATTTCAGCTATTTGTAAAAGTAAAAAATACCGAGCAAGTAAAAAATCCATTTTTTTGAAAAAATGTACATATTGGGTATATATTTTAAAGAATATACAAGGAAAGTGTATCCCTTATTAGTATCAGGGTACTTTTTACACATAAATTCTATATTTTTTCTCTCAAAATGATTAATTTTTCCAAGTCAGTGATACCCCAAAAAAATTCCTTCAATAAAGAAAATCAACGGAAAAAAATTATAATTTTCGATAAATATTTGATCTTCTTAAACAAACCCGGGACCCCTCTCTGCACTACTTTAACAAACCAGGGACAGGGGACCCCTCCCTGCGCTATTTAAAAAAAAAACCGGGATCCCTCCCTGCACTACTTTAACAAACCTGGGACCCCTCCCTCCGCAAGCTTAACAAACCTGGGACCCCACCCTCCGCTAGCTTAACAAACCAGTGACCCCTCCCTGCGCTAGCTTAACAAACCAGTGACCCCTCCCTCCGCTAGCTTAACAAACCAGTGACCCCTCCCTGCACTAGCTTAACAAACCAGTGACCCCTCTCTGCGCTAGCTCAACAAACCAGGGACCCATCTCTGCACTACTTTAGCAAACCTGGGACCCCTGCTTCCGCTACTTTAACAAACCTGGGACCCCTCCCTGCGCTAGCTTAACAAACCTGGGACCCCTCCCTGCGCTAGCTTAACAAACCAGTGACCCCTCCCTGCGCTAGCTTAACAAACCTGGGACCCCTCCCTGCGCTAGCTTAACAAACCAGTGACCCCTCCCTGCGCTAGCTTAACAAACCTGGGACCCCTCCCTGCGCTAGCTTAACAAACCTGGGACCCCTCCCTGCGCTAGCTTAACAAACCTGGGACCCCTCCCTGCGCTAGCTTAACAAACCTGGAATCCCTCCCTGCGCTAGCTCAACAAACCAGGGACCCATCTCTGCACTACTTTAACAAACCTGGGACCCCTGCCTGTGCTAGCTGAACAAACCAGGGACCCCTCCCGCCTAGCTGAACAAACCAGGGACCCCTCCTTTCGCTAGCTCAACAAACCAGGGACCCTTTCTTTTTTGAAATACGCATTGAAAGGAAACACATTTTTCGGAATTGAAATACTTCTCGGAAACTAATTTTAACAGGAAGTAGGAAAACCGAACTAAATGCTAAAACAAATTAATGTTTATTATTTCCTTTCTTTTAAATGAAGATATCATTTCAAGGGATCTTCTGTTTATAGAGTGGCATATCGGATAATAACTGTACCCTTCAAACTATTTAAGATTTATTTTCGATTGAAGTTCCTCTGCAAATGATCTATGGCGACATCTTTCTCAGTTTGAGGTTTAAAGGGTTAAGTTGTGAATAAGAAATACCCCTATTGAAATAAGCCCTTTAAAGTTAGAAAGAAAAACGAGAAAATAATTTGAATATGTTCCTGTTAGACTCGAAAGTTGTGGAACCAAGGCAGATTAGACGGATATGGTAAATGAGGAGAACAGAGACCAGAAGAAAGGCCGCCACGTGCACACTCCAGAAAAATATTGCAACCTTAGAAATACGATTTCCTTAAGATTGTTATCATTATTTTTATATTATCATTTAATATTTTGTTGTTAATGTTTGTTAAAATTAAAACAACTAATCTTAATGATCTTTGTATATTAAGTCTCCTGTTTCGATCTTTAATTTAGTATCTCTCCTGTTTCAAGGTAATGTTTCATTTTAATTATTTTTAGAATGATTTTACATGATCTTTAGGTTGTTTCATTTTATTTTATCGGGACATATCTCATTTGGTCACCTAGGACTAGGAATATACATCCCGGACATTTGGTTACATGGGACTAGGAATATCCATCCTGGACATTTGGTCACCTAGAACTAGGAATATCCATCCTGGACAATTGGTCACCTAGGACTAGGAATATACATCCCGGACATTTGGTTACCTGGGACTAGGAATATCCATCCCGGACATTTGGTTAGCTGGGACTAGGAATATCCTTCCCGGACATTTGGTTAGCTGGGACGAGGAATATCCATCCCGGACGTTTATTTACTTAGGACTAGGAATATCCTTCCCGGACATTTGGTCACCTAGGACTAGGAATATCCTTCCCGGACATTTGGTCACCTAGGACTAGGAATATCCATCCTGAACATTTGGTTACCTAGGACTAGGAATATTCATCCCGGACATTTGGTTACATGGGACTAGGAATATCCATCCTGGACATTTGGTCACCTAGGACTAGGAATATCCATCCAGGACATTTGGTTACCTAGGACTAGGAATATCCATCCCGGACATTTAGTTAGCTGGGACGAGGAATATCCATCCCGGACGTTTATTTACCTAGGACTAGGAATATCCATCTCGGACATTTGGTCACCTAGGACTAGGAATATACATCCCGGACATTTGGTTACATGGGACTAGGAATATCCATCCTGGACATTTGGTCACCTAGAACTAGGAATATCCATCCTGGACATTTGGTTACCTAGGACTAGGAATAACCATCCCGGACATTTGGTTTCCTGGGACCAGAAATATCCACCCGGACATTTGTTTACCTGGGACCAGGACATATCCATCCCGGACATAATCATGATGAGAGGAAATATGAACTTGAGAAGAGCAAAAACCGAGAATACACCCTCCATGGTTAACAAGTACACAGTGTTGAAGTAGGTACAGTAGAGTACACCTAGCCACATCCAACCTAAACAAGTATAATATCTAACAGTGCAGTGCAGTGCAGTGCAGTGCAGTGCAGTGCAGTGCAGTGCAGTGCAGTGCAGTGCAGTAAAGTACAATGCAGTGCAGACTGCAGTAAAGCCACGTAAAATTCAGTTAAAAGAAAAGAGAAAAAATTAACAAGTCACCAAAAAGAACATACGTAAGAATAAATCCAAGGGAAAAATGGATCGACCAAAAATAGGAGTAAATAACAGGAAAGGGGTTGAAACATTGTATACACGTTCTTTCCTAGCTAACCAGTATCCAGTAAACATGAATACAACACATCATACAATACAAAAATATCAATAATGTGAAGCCATATAATCGATTGCTTTTCAACAGTTGTGGATTATACTAAACACTTAAAATTGTAAAAAATTTTTAAAAAAAATTCTTAATATATAATTTTACATTGAACTTTTGATTTCCAGGAATATAATGAAGTATCAACCTAGGAACAGTATGAAGTATTATCTAGGAATATAATGAAGTATCTATCTAGGAACATAATGAAGTATCTATCTAGGAATATAATGAAGTATCTATCTAGGAATATAGTGAAGTATCTATCTAGGAATATAATAGATATCTAGGAATATAATGAAGTATCTACCTAGGAACATAATGAAGTATCTATCTAGGAATATAATGAAGTATCTATCTAGGAATATAAAAATAGGAGTAAATAACAGGAAAGAGGTTGAAACATAATATACACGTTCTTTCCTAGCTAACCAGTATCCAGTAAACCTGAATACAACACATCACACAATACAAGAATATCAATAATGTGAAACCATATAATCGCTTGCTTTTGAACAGTTGTGGATTATACCAAACACTTAAAATTGTAAAAAATTCTAAACAAACTCTTAACATATAATTTTACATTGAACTTTTGATTTCTAGAAAGAAGAATAAAAACCAAGAAATAAAAAGGAATATCTATCTAAAAATATAATATATCTACCTAGGAATATAATGAAGTATCTATCTAGGAATATAATGAAGTATCTATCTAGGAACATAATGAAGTATCTACCCAGGAATATAATGAAGTACCTATCTAGGAATATAATAAAGTATCTATCTAGGAATATAATGAAGTATCAACCTAGGAACATTATGAAGTATCTATCTAGGAATATAATGAAGTATCTATCTAGGAATATAATCAAGTATCAACCTAGAAATATAATAAAGTTTCTACATAGGAATAGAATGAAGTATATACCTAGGAATATAATGAAGTATCTAAATAGGAATAGAATGAAATAGAATGAATAATCTATCTAAAAATATAATAAAGTTACTATATAGGAATAGAGTGAAGTATCTAAATTGGAACAGTATGAAGTATCTATCTAGAAATAGAATGAAGAATCAACCTAGAAAAAGAATCAAGTATCTACCTAGAAATAGAATGAAGAATCTATCTAGAAATAGAATCAAGTATCTACTTAGGAATATAATATAGTTTCTGCCTAGAAATATAATGAAGTATAAAACTAGGAATATAATGAAGTATCTATCTAGGAATATAATGAAGTATCTACTTAGGAATATAATGAAGTATCTATCTAGGAATATAATNATTATAATATTTCCAGACGGAACTATAATATGCCTAAACATACAAACTAAGCAATATAACATTTCCAGATGGAACTATAATATGCCTAAACATACAAACTTAACAATATATATTTCCTGACGGAACTATAATATGCCTAAACATACAAACTTAACAATATAATATTTCCAGATGGAACTATAATATGCCTAAACATTCAAACTTAACAATATAATATAATATTTCCTGACGGAACTATAATATGCCTAAACTTAAAACTTAACAATATAATAATTCCGAACGGAACTATAATGTACATAAACATTTAAGTTAACAATATAATATTTCCAGACGAAACTATAATAATAATTAGTAGTCAAAAGGGTAGACGACCCTAAAGTCAAATCAAAATATGATACCCCTTTAAATTATCTGAAGAAAAAAAAACATTGCGAAAACTGTTAATGATTTTTTCAAACAACCTTTCTCAAGAACGACTTTCCGCAAGATATGTTTGAATCTTATTTATATTTCCTTTTTCCCCTTCCTTTAGAACGATTGTCACGGAGCGTCCTGATTAATCTCCCTGGTTACCTTATGGAGGTCTCGACCAACCAGAGCCCGAGGAAGTTGCCGGTGATGTTGAAGAAGATGATAAACCCGACCACCATGTGAAGATACCACTTCATTGGTTCATAAGGGTATAGTTCTAAAGATAAAAATGACGTATTAACTAACTCACTAATTTTCTTGAGTAAACCCATTTTCCTAAGGTGGGTGTTTATATTGAGAAATATTTTTGGGGGATCAAATTAAACATTTAAAAAAGTCTCAAAAATCAAGTAATACTCTAAAAAGCTGTGCTTAGGATCCGGATCCGTTGGATCCGCAAGATTTTGGCTATCTGGATTCGGACTCGCAAAAATATGCGGATCCACGGATCCGTATTCAAGGGGTAAAATATCAACCAAAAACTGCAAAAAAACTTTTTTGCTCCTAAACCCCCAATTCAGAACTTATGAAAAAAGAGACATTACAATAATTTCCTCATTTCTGAATGGTTTATCAAGTTTTATGATAAAAACAAGCGAAAAAAAAAAACAAAAAGATTTGAAAATTATTTTTCGTTAAAAAAATTCGGTAAATCTTAAAGAAATGACCTGGATCCGGATCCATTTTTTTCCAGTGCGGATCCAGGATCCGGATCCGCATCAAAATTAAATGAATCCTAAGCACTGCTAAAAAGTAAAAAAAACTAAAAAATGAGAATCTGAAAAAATATACGAATACATTCATTCAGACCGAACTATAATGTGAATTAACATAAAACTTAACAATATAATATTTCCAGACGGAACTATGTGCCTAAACATAAAACTTAACAATATTATATTTCCAGACGGAACTATGTGCCTAAACATACAAGTTAACAATATAATATATCCGGACGGAACTTTAATATGCCTAACATTAAAGTTAACAATATAATATTTCCAGACGGAACTATAATAACTAGTAGTCAAAGGGGAAGACGATCCTATGTCAAATCAAAATAGGATACCCCTTCATTTTATCTGAAAAAACGCGTTGGGCAAACGGTTAACGATTTTTTAAACAACATATCTCAAGAACGACTTTCCGCAAGATATGTTTGAATCTTATTTATATTTCCTTTTTCCCCTTCCTCTAGAACGATTGTCACGGAGTGTCCTGATTAATCTCCCTGGTTACCTTATGGAGGTCTCGACCAACCAGAGCCCGAGGAAGTTGCCGGTGATGTTGAAGAAGATGATGAACCCGACCACCATGTGAAGATACCACTTCATTGGTTCATCAGAGTATAGTTCTGAAGATAAAATAGAGTATTAACTAACTCAACTAATTCTCTAGAAAAAATATTTCCCAAAGGGTGGGTATTTATATTGAGAAATAAAGTATTTTTGGGGGACCAAATTAAACATTAAAAAAGTAAAAATCACAAGTTCGAAGATCAAGTAATACCCTAAAAAGTAAAAAAAATTTTAAAAATGAGAATCTGAAAAAATATACGAATACATTCATGAAAAAATAAAACCCCAAAATAGTAAATCACAAGAATTTTAAAAAATGTATTTGTGAAAAAATATGCCCCCCTCTCCCAAATTTCCAAGAATCACGAATACATCCATTAAAGAAAACAGCTACCTGGTGTTATGTAGGCAATCTCCCAAATGTAGGTGAACGGTATCATACAGGTAACAAAGATGAAAGCTCCAATGTCTGACATTTGCTGAGGAAACAGCTTCGATTTCCGGATTCGAACCATCGTCA
>NW_019397585.1:0-19079 GCF_000591075.1 Eurytemora carolleeae | reverse complement strand
ACGCCTTAGCTAGACCTACTACATAGTTTACGTCACAGAAACCCTAGAACTTATTAAATATTAAATAAGGTAAAAAATGCTGCGTCCAAATTGTGTTCGTGTAACTTGTGTAAGGGTAAAAGGTGAAGTGGATCGATACTAGAGAATTCAGAGAAATTAGAAATGTTTATATTCAAAATTTGTATTAAAATTTACTGGATTAATAAGAATTCACAATTATATCCTACAAATACGCATTAGCTTCGAACTTCGATGTACTTTTTGTCTAACCCAAGTTTGAAAAAGAAAACGTCACCGATTTTTACCAATTATTTGGTTTGGAAATAAAAGAAACTAGAAAGTTGAGAGCGGCGATAAATTGAAATGTCGTCTTAGCTTTATCGAATTTTAAGTATTTATTCTAGATTATAATACGAAATGAAAGGGAAGGTTGAGTCTTGAGAGGGGGGTAGGGTTGTTAATCGTTTTCGAAAACGATCGTTAAACGATCGTTTTTTGTTTCGTTTTCAAAAACAATCGTTTCGTTTTCGGAAAAAACGATCGTTTTTAAAAACGACCCACTCGTTTTGAACTTTTAGAAAACGAATAGCGATCATTTTTGAAAACTATCGTTTTTATTAAAACGATTTGCGACCATTTTTTATACGATTGTTTTTAAAAAAACGATCGTTTTTGAAAAAACGATCGTTTTTGAAAATTTTTTTGTAATTAAGTGCCAATACAGGGGGAAAAGGGGATATAAACCGGAAACCCACCCTGGACACTTCACGCTCCCCCTTATAAATCTCATTTGTTATTGGAGCTTATAACATATATGTAGATAAAAACACCAAACAAAATTATGTAATCCCCTAAAACCAAAGTTTATAACAATTTTACCTCCTTCCTGCCGCTCCATGGGGCAGGAGTGGGCGTCGATGGGTGTCGTAAAAAAAGATTTCATGTAAACTTATTGAGGAAAAAATATTTATTTCACTCGTCTATCACCGGATTCATCAAGCAGAAACTGAAAAAGAAAATTATAAACATTAACGTACTGTCTTGTGTATACAAAATTAAGTCTGTATAACTGTACAGTGTGCAAACGTGTTTTGAAGAGGTAACATACAGGGTTACCCACAAAGGATGAGACTGTAAAGACGACCCAAACTCTAAAAATATGACGATTTTAAGCTTGATTTTTGGTTTCTGTATTTAATTGAGTATTTTGATGGTACTTCACGGAATGATTAAGCACAGTTTTGGCCTACAAGGAACCCTGAATTCAAGAAAACGGACTAAACAAATTCCCTACAGTAGTCTCTAAAGTCTCATCCTTTGTGGTTAATCCTGTATGTAACATTATAAAACTCATCTTTTTATTTACAAAGTTAAGATTAAAGAGAATAGATAAAACATTGCAAAAACTTGTCAAGCAAAATAATTGGAGAATTGATTATATCAGATTTTTTTTCTTTCACTTTTATCCTTCCCAAACCAATGGTTTCATAAATCTTCTAAAGTTTCTGTCTCTCAAATTAGGTAAACTAACGAGTTCGTACTGCAGCAGTCGACATGGTAGAAAGGGACTCCAAGGAGTGCAAGGGGGGTATGTAATTTGATAATCTGGCATAGCAAATGAATTAAGTCTTCATGCCACAAACTCAAATTTTGTAATCCCCATATCTTTGCAACCTAATTAAATTATGTGAACTTTGGATATTTCAAACTTAGAACTGTTTAATCTAACGGCAGAATTCATAGTGTGAAATATCTATGACATTAAGATGTAAGGATTAGAAAATTGGTGGCAAAGACTTAATTCCTTATAGAAGCTGGATCAAATCATTGAAAAATTTACAGAAATTTGGGGAAACAGTGAATGGAAAATAAGTCTAGTGTCAGACTCAGATCTAACTTAATAAAGTTTACAATTACAAAGAACCAAAATGTAATTAAAAACATACAGAATAAATTCCGCACAGTCGTCTTTAAAAACCTTTGATGGTATCCCCGCATGGCTAACATAATTTTTTTTGTAGAACTTGTAGAATGGGACATATAGGACGTTATGGACGTTGTATAGGATGTTATATAGAACGTTATTCAGGACGTTGTATAGGGCGTTGTATAGAAAGATGTATAGGACGTTATATAGGACGTTGTATAGGACGTTATATATGACATTATATAGGACGTTGTATTGGACGTTGTATAGGATGTTATAAAGGACGTTATAAAGAACGTTATATAGGACGTTATATAGGACGTTGTATGCGTAGACGTATTTGTTTTTGGTAAAAAAGAAAACTTTCATGAACTTTCAGCAGAGGAGAGAGCAAAATTTAAGTTTCTTATAATTTTTGACTTGATGATAGATTTAGAAATTGAAAATAGACTTTTTTCTTTAGAAATAAACTCTAAAATGCAAAAATTGAAACATTTCATCTTTATAATAAAGTTTTTCACTCAAAATATATATTTGTATATTATAGCTGTAGCTGGCAAAACAGCTCGAGCGAATGGGGTGAAATTATTTGAGATATATCTCATTGGTGCCCGGGGAGTATATTATATTAAAAAATGTGGACATTTTCATTTTCAAAAATTAAATTTTTTTAATTCCACGAACAACGTTGGGCACTTTAGTATGTAAAAAATTAGTATTAATTAATAAACATTTTTCTATGAGATAGTTATTAAAAAGGAAATAATTTGTGTCTTTTTATCTTCCTCCATTGTGGTAAACAAAACACCTTTTGCGATAAAAAAATAATCAAAAAAGAAAAAGAAATAAACTCTTTCTATGTCATTTTTGTAATAATAAAAGTTTGATAAAAAAATGAAAAAGAAAATGATAAAAGTTGAAAGTACAAAATTAATCAAATTTTGTTTATATTATTTTGTAAACATGTATTTTGATATCAGAACATCCAGATTCTACATATGTTGGTTGTTTGTCAGTTGCATCTTTTTTTTAAAGTAAGAAGGACTTCATTATATTCTTTGCTCTTGTACTTTCCATAGCTGCAGTGTTCATTGATATTGTCATTTCCTGTTATATTCCTTACTCTTGTTCTTTTCCTGTTATATTCCGTACGCTTGTTCTTTTCCTGTTATATTCCTTACTCTTGTTCTTTTCCTGTTATATTCCTTACTCTTGTTCTCTCCTTGTTATATTCCTTACTCTTGTTCTCTCCTTGTTATATTCCTTACTCTTATTCTTTTCCTGTTATATTCCGTACTCTTGTTCTTTTCCTGTTATATTCCTTACTCTTGTTCTTTTCCTGTTATATTTCTTACTCTTGTTCTTTTCCTGTTATATTCCGTACTCTTGTTCTTTTCCTTTTATATTCCTTACTCTTGATCTTTTCCTGTTATATTCCGTACTCTTGTTCTTTTCCT
The DNA here is from genome assembly GCF_000591075.1 of Eurytemora carolleeae. NCBI lineage: Eukaryota > Metazoa > Arthropoda > Copepoda > Calanoida > Temoridae > Eurytemora > Eurytemora carolleeae. The sequence continues at coordinate 15,695 of NW_019397585.1, read as the reverse complement.
GTTATATTCCTTACTCTTGATCTTTTCCTGTTATATTCTTTAATTTTGTTCTTTGTTTATAATTTTCCCTTCATGCTTGCACATGTCTTCGTCTTGTTTTGTATTTTTTTTCTTGTCTTATTTATCTTCCTTGTCTAATATCTTGTTCCGTTCTTTATCCATCTGTTGACGGAAAACAGCAACATGCTAGACAAATCAGGATAATAGGCCAGTTAGGATTCTGGTGGGGTATGTTTATTTTCCCCGGACAATTCTTTCCCGATAGGCCGCACAAATACACACAACAGAGTAACCCCGTCTCAGAAATTCGATAACAAAATCTTTATTTCCTAAAAAATAACATAAATTATAGGTCATGGTTACTTGTACAATGTTATAATGAATATTAATAGTAGAAAAAAATCTTACGAATTATTTAGGGATGGTCGGGGGTGACTTATTGTTGATCAGTATTGAAATACGTTTTTTTAACTTCTGAAAAATTACAGTTGAATATTTAACGAAATTCACTAATGCTTCTTATGAAAATATTTTGCTTAACTTTAATGATTTCACAACAACGAAAATATTTGAATCTCCGTCGGAGGAGTACAAAGGGAATTGCGGGCTGAAAATTTGGTTTGGCTGTCTCCGAGAGGAGATACACGTTGAAGACGACATTTTTTAGAGGTCTTAAATTAATGGTTAACACCATCGTATCTGTGTTCTCCTATTCATTCTCATTGGCGTGTTTTCTTTCCTTGTTTAAGACATTCAACTGTCCATTGTTTTTTTTTATTTACGTTTCTCCTTGTAACTAACTGGACATGTAAAAATATAGTTTGAACATTTTAAAATTATATTTATTTGAAAAATAGTAAAATGGGTTCTATTGATAAAAAACTGTTTACTCCTGGTCCTCTCAACTGCTCACTTTCAACCAAGGTATTATAAACCTTTCGTTTTTTACACCTTTTAACTGAAAGGCCTTGGTGACTGGTGTTACGTTGACCTGTACATTTTTGTAAATTTATTTTTCTTAAATTTTAATTTGGTTTATACAAACAAATAGTATGCTATTGTCAAATAAGTATTTTGATTAGGGACTAAAATGCCCATGTCCAGTATGCAGTATGCAGTATGCAGTATGCAGTATGCAGTATGCAGTATGTCCAGTATGCAGTATGCAGTATGTCCAGTATGCACCACCACTTTTAGTTTAGGCTAACATTCCTAAGAAAAGTTTAAGGAGAAAAAAGACTTGCCTCAAAATCAAATTATTCATAACTATTTGGGGATTAGAAAATTAGAGTTTGAGGCAGGTGTTAAAAGTTCCAAACCTTTCTTAGCTACAGAATTAATGAGTATTTCAATTTTTTCAGTGAATTTTATGATTTGATTTGAAATTTTGCAAATTAAAAGTTAGAAAGAAAATATTCATTAATTTATTATATCTTTTAAAAATAAAGAAGTATTGTATTCAAATTATAATAAAAGCGCACCTAAACTTGTAAGGCACCTCAGGGATAACCTATTTTTTTAATTTGTTCCGTATTGGCTGAATATGATCTGTTTAAAACTTTGATTCATTATACACCATATCACATATATATAAGTTTTGGTTTATCTTTAACAAAGGTTTATATCAATTTATCAAGACAGGGACATCAGATAGAACTAATATTGGTCGCGATCAACTCCTAAAACTTGGAGGCTTCAGCCTATATACCAAACCAGTTTCATTTTACCTTAACAGTCCCTTTAAACTAAATATTTTGTTAAGGAGGCAATGTTAAAAGATCTTGGGTCTAGAGATGAAACATTCATACAGACAGTCAGGTTTTAAAAATTAAACTGACTGAAGTGCCCGACGTTGTCCGTGAATTTAGAAAAAGAATTTTAAAAAATAGTTTTTTTTGCCTTTAATACCCCCGGGATACCCTTCAAAAATGTCATTTGGTCGGATATAGGGAACATACACGAATTTCTTGTTTTATTATAATAAATAAACAAATTTTAATTAACAATACGCTATTAGCACGGTCATTATTAAGTCGTAACTGGAGTCTAAAAATCGTCTTCCTATTTCCGAGTTTTCTGTAGGTAGTACATTTGACTTATTTTTACGCAAAATTTAATTGGATAAATCATGTTGTTCAATATATTCTGAAGTTTTGTTTAAATATATATACGCAATTGCAAAGATACCTTGACAGATTTGGCCCATTTCTAACACTCAGTGTAAGAAATGAGCCAAATCGCGTAACTAATTTCCTCTATAGTGATGTCAGACGTGAACTGCTGGAGATTGCAGGTGTGTCCGAACATGATTGGACTGCTGTTCTCATTCAGGTTCTAACATTGTAGTTTACACAGATAGAACATTGCATTAATTCTTAGATTTCAACATCATAGATCACACAGATAGGACAAAGAATGTAGTAATTGTATTAATCCTTAAGTTCCAACATTTGCAGCTATAGGGCAAAGGATGTAGTTTACATTAATCCTGAGATTCCAACATTATAGATCACACAGATAAGACAAAGATTGTAGTAACATTATACTTGTAAATATACCAAACAGATAGGACAAAGAATGTATGAACATTATACTTGTAAATATACTAAACAGATAGGGCAACGAATGTAGTAACATTATACTTGTAAATATACCAAACAGATAAGACAAAGAATGTAGTAACATTATACTTGTAAATATACCAAACAGAAAGGGCAAAGGATGTAATAACATTATACTTGTAAATGTACCTAACTGATAGTGCAAAGGATGTAGTAACATTATTCTTGTAAATATACCAAACAGAAAGGGCAAAGGATGTAATAACATTATACTTGTAAATATACCAAACAGATAGGGCAAAGAATGCAGTAACATTATGCTTGTAAATAAACCAAACAGATAGGGCAAAGAATGTAGTAAAATTAAACTTGTAAATATACAAAACAGATAGGGCAAATAATGTAGTAACATTATACTTGTAAATATACCAAACAGATAGGGCAATGGATGTAGTAACATTATGGTTTTAGACATACCAAAAAGATACGGCAAAGAATGTAGTAATTAGGGCAAAGGATGTAGTAACATTATGCTTGTTAATAAACCAAACAGATAGGGCAAAGAATGTAGTAATTGCATTAATCATGAGGTTCAAACTTCAGATCAAACAGAGAGGGAAAAACGATGTAGTAACTTTAAATTAAATTTTCAGCTACTGTATATTAATACAATAATGCAAAAAATGTCTTCCAGTGTAGTGCAGATGTTTTCTGTTAAAAAGTCCAACAAAGGAATTGAGTTTTTACCACAAACTCAAATTTTCTATACCCAATATCTTTACAAACTAATGGTGTAAACCTTTGATATTACAAACCTAGATTATTTAATCTAACAGAATTCATTGTTTAAAATACCAAAGTTCTGCGACACTGGGTTGAAAAGATAAAGGGATTGGAAAATCATGATTTGTGGCAAAAACTCAAATCCTTTAGTCAAATATAATTTTCCCATTAAAAAATAACATTAAAAAATGCACTCATTCATAAAAAGATAAAACATTATCTTAAAAAGAGAAAAATAACAAAAAACAAACAAACAATAAGTATATACAAATAAAAGAAAAAGTCTAATATATTCGCAAGCCTGTCTCGCTTAAAGAACCCTGAAATATATTTATTTAAAATAGATTATTAACTTTAGTATTGTCTTTATAAACCTTGCTTTACACAGGGAAGTGGCACTTATGCAGTTGAAGCTGTTCTTCAAACATCAACCCCCAGAGGTGATGGCAGGTAAAACTCTTCAGATCAAACATCAACCCCCCAGAGGTGAAGGAAGGTAAAACTTTTCAGTTCAAATATCAACCCCAGAGGTGAAGGAAGGTAAAACTCTTCAAATCAAACATCAACCCCCAGAGGTGAAGGAAGGTAAAACTCTTCAGATCAAACATCAACCCACAGAGATCAAGGAAGGTAAAACTCTGCAGATCAAACATCAACCCCCAGAGGGGAAGGAAGGTAAAACTCTTCAGATCAAACGTCAACCCACAGAGGTAAAGGAAGGTAAAACTCTTCAGATCAAACATCAACCCCCAGAGGCGAAGGAATGTAAAACTCTTCAGATCAAACATCAACCCCCCAGAGGTGAAGGAAGGTAAAACTCTTCAGATCAAACATCAACCCCCAGAGCTGAATACATGTAAAACTCTTCAGATCAAACATCAACCCCCAAAACTCTTTAGTTCAAATATATCCAGAATCTGATATGTAGTCCATCCCATCAAAACACACTTTAATAGAACGAATAATATGAATAAATGAAAAAAATATAAATTGAATACTGACACACTACCTCTTTCTTCTAAAGATAATTTTTTTTGTAGAGTTTTGATTTTGGCAAACGGAGCTTATGGTTTACGGATGGAAACTATGTGTAAAGGTAAACTTGAAGACTAAATTTCATCCCCGAACAATATTGTGTCAATTTCCTAATAGTATTTCTTTAACCCTATTCCTGCTGGGGGGGGGGTCAATTTGACCCCCTCCCCTGTAGTTTTTTTTTACATAACTCAAAAAGTATTGGTCTGAGGCTGTTGAAATTTTCTGACTTTTCTTACATACCCAAAGCCCTCCCTTTAGGCCTAAAACCGGGCTTTAATACTAACTGCCTGAGTCCTCAGGCCCACTGCCTGAATGACTGCTTTTGCCTGTAACAAACTAAATCTTTGTTTTGACCCATGCTTTCACTTGTCAGATTTTGATAAAATTTAGCTTTGACATAAGGAAACGGATTGCACAAGTTTTGCGAAAAAAAATTGCAAATTTTTTGCAAACAACCTTTCAAAGGAAATTTTTAGTTTTTCTTCATTAAAAATAAGGTTATTTAAAATTTTGCAAAAATATTTGCATATTTGAAATGGCATGGTTAAGGGCTTTTCAAAAATGTATAATTTTTCATTTTTTGGACAAATTTTTTTTTGCAAACATTTTTACTATATAACTGGATTTTGCGATAAAAAATTCAATTTTTGCAAATTTGCAAAATTTTTTGCAGATTCTAAAAGTAGAGCACAAGAGCTTTCTAATGATGTATCATTTGTCATATTTGGACATAAAACATGAGATTTAGAGGGGGGGGGGTCAAATTGACCCCCCCCCTAGCATATCCTGGTTTTCAAGTACCCCAGCAGGGATAGGGTTAAGATCTGCCAACGTATACACAGCACAAAATTCACTGTTTCTGAATCTACTGAATATTATGTTTATCTCCATATTGAAAATTTACGTTACTGAACGCTCAAAACGTAAGTTATGAGTATTACCATTATGGCTAATTTTTACTTTTAGCTAGATTCAAACTTAATATTGACATTCAATACTTGAGTAGTTTAAATTAAGTTTCTGAATTTAAGTATTGTAAAGCTTCTTCAGTAGTTTAAATAAAGTTTCTGAATTTAAGTATTGTCAAGTTTCTTCAGTAGTTTAAATTAAGTTCTGAATTTAAGTATTGTCAAGTTCCTTTAGTAGTTTAAATTAAGTTCTGAATTTAAGTATTGTCAAGTTCCTTTAGTAGTTTAAATTAAGTTCTGAATTTAAGTATTGTCAAGTTTCTTCAGTAGTTTAAATTAAGTTATTGTCAAGTTCCTTTAGTAGTTTAAATTAAGTTCTGAATTTAAGTATTGTCAAGTTTCTTCAGTATAGTTTAAATTAAGTTTCTGAATTTAAATATTGACAAGGTTCTTCAGTAGTTTAAATTAAGTTTCTTAATTTAAGTATTGTCAAGTTTCTTCTTTATAGATCTTTTCTAATTAGTGGCAGATCTAGAGTTTGATTCAATTCGTTCATCTGAGATCCTACCTTTTAACATTTCTCAGGTCAGTTTAGGAAAAAACATTATTATTATCTTATTAACTAATCAGCCAGTTCTCAAATCAAGATTCTAGAAGAAATACTTGCATCAAGACATTAAAAGTTCTCCACAAGAATGCATCTATTAAATTACAAAATTGTATTATTGATAACTTTGTTTTTATTACATTATGCAATTCTTTTCTCAAAGGAAGCAAGGAAAAATTTTAATTTTTTTTTCCAAAACAAAAACGATTTTACTGATTGTTTTGAGAAATTGTCTTTGTAAATACAGGGTGAGTCAATAAAAAGCGTGATTTGCGGCACCTGTTGCAAAATTGTACCGTTTTTTGGCAACTCTGCTGTATGGTGTTTTTTCAATATTTTTTGAAAATTTTTATTTTTTTTGGTACTCCAATGGTCCTAAAAAAAATCCGCGAATCTTTTTTTCTCTCAAAATCAAAAGTTCAGAAAAGCAAAAATGTGTAAATAAATTATTTCTATCGAAATCTAAAATTTTAAAAAGATTGAATCACAAAATCACAAAATTGTAATAAAAATATTCGCAATTTTCAGTTCTGGTCTAAATTTTAAGGAAAAGTCATTTAAATTCTCTAAGTCCTTTCTTCTTAGTATATTCTAAAGTATTAAATATACGCTGTTCAGTTGAAACCTTAAAAACTATTGGAAAACGTTCCATAAAAATTAGACCAGAACTGAAAATAGCGAATTTTCTTATTACAATTTAGCAAATTTTCTGCAATTCTGAGATTCAATCTTTTTAATATTTTAGATTTCGATAGAAATAATCTATTTACACATTTTTGTTTTCCGAACTTTTGGTTTTGAGAGAAAAAATGTTCGCGGATTTTTTTTGGGCCATTAGAGTACCAAAAAAAGTACAAATTTTCAAAAAATATTGAAAAAACACCATTAAAGAGAGTTGCACCAGGTCCCGCGATTTACACTTTTATTTTGACTCACTGTCTCTTCAGTCAGTAAAAATTTTACATAATCAATGAAATCTAACTTGTCAAGCATGCAATTTTGAGAAAGGATGTACCCGTGATTCAAGTCACTATAGTTTTACTGCAGGTTGAGGCCCAGCTGACTAATGGGAAAGTGTACACTACTGTCTGCATTGTTTACTGCAGGTTGAGGCCCAGCTGACTAATGGGAAAGTGTACACTATAGTTTTACTGCAGGTTGAGGCCCAGCTGACTAATGGGAAAGTGTACATGAGGCCCAGCTGACTAATGGGAAAGTGTACACTACTGTCTGCATTGTTTACTGCAGGTTGAGGCCCAGCTGACTAATGGGAAAGTGTACACTATAGTTTTACTGCAGGTTGAGGCCCAGCTGACTAATGGGAAAGTGTACACTACTGTCTGCATTGTTCACTGTGAAACCAGTTCTGGAGTCATCAATAATGTTGAGGAGGTATCATCTGGAAATTAAAATGAAAATGAAAAGTTGTTCACCACTTTATGACCAAAATCAAATTATTTGATTCACAAAAGGCAACATATTCACTGGCCCTGAGAGAGGTCCTCTAAAAAAGCATGGAAATGAATTGGAATACCTGAAATAAACTGACAAAACTTGCAAGTAATTGTTATGTAAAAAATTAAGGCTATTGTTAAAAGTAAAATCCAGCCAAAAATGGATTTACATGCATTGAACTAAATCCAATATAACTGTCCAAGGGCACATGTTTTATAATTCTTTGAATTGCAAAAAGCAGACATTAATCTTCATCTTGGGCTTGATTTAACTGCAACTTGACATTGGAAAACTTCCCCAATTATCATATCATTTTATGGTTTCCTGGACAATATTATTAACCATATACATATACATTGGACATTTTCAGAATTTGGTATTCTCTTTAATAACGGTTTAATGTTCCTTAGTTTTTAAGAAGAAAATTATTGATAAAATGATTTATGTTTCTTTCTTCGCAGAAAAAAAAGATATACAAAATTTCACCTAAAGAGACTGAAGATGTAATTTGAGGTGACCCCAGCTCCCTTGCATGTCATTTGTTCAATTCATATCAGTATATCCTTTAAACCTTTGGTCTCAGTAAAACCGGTTCCGTTATCTACCTGTTTTTCTATCTAAAAATTGATTACTTTTTATAGCGGATGTTTGCAACAGGAGAGAAAGAAATAATTTGTAAGAATTTAACACTTGTCAAGATAGAACCGTAGTTTCGATAGAAGTAAAGAATTCCATTTAGTTGTTGCCGTTAATTTACGTATTGATCTCTAATTGGATGATAAGATTTTAATAGATAGATCTTGCCACTTTTCCAATTCTATTGGTTCTGAGTACTCACCAAGCACGTGAGTGAACCCTGATTGGATCAGACGCTAATGGACGAGTGAAACTACTAGAGGGTATCAGAATTGCCCCTCTATGAATGGAGGGTTACTTGAAATTACGTCTCACGGGCAGCCGTAGTACATTTGAATTTCCGAGCCGGGTCAACTTTTCCGGTCCCAGTTTGTACTGTATCGCCCGGTCAGTGGGTAAATGAAACAGACACTCAATAGGACTGGCCGGTGCAACAAGGTTGACGCGGTCAGACTTTAGGTTGAATTTACTTTTACTGAAGGGTCAGAGGTTCGTGGTCTAAATTCCCATTCAGCTGAACAAATTGTCGGAAACACAGTTTGTTTATGTAATGTTTATAAAAGTAGCTGAACTGTTTGATTTCATTTTTATAAAGGTGGCTGAACTAGTTCGGAAGCATCAACCCTTAGCATTCATGTTTGTTGATGCAATGTCTAGTTTTGGAGCTATACCACTAGGAACACTTTCAACTTTCTTGAATATTCAATAAGAAACGCAGATTTTAAATATCACTTTGTTTTTATCATAATGGGCCACTTTATAATTATGTCAACAGTTTCTTTATAATATTTTGTATCCAGTATTTTCGAATAAATAGTTTTAAAATTTTAAATTTGTCTGATTGAACAAAAAGCAGAATTTGGTCTTGGATTAAAAATATGCTTTAAAGTTTTCGATTAAAACACTTTCTTTGTTTTTAAAAAGCTTAAATAGTTTTAAAAAAGCCTAATTTCTGTTATTTTTAAAATCCGTTTTCTTCTTTATAGTTAATTGATTTGTAAAGATGAATTGCATTTGTCTGCAGGTTTAACCAATATAGATTTCCTTGTTTCATCTGCAAATAAATGCTTACAGGTTAGTATTATACAAAATATTGCAAAATAAACAAACTGTATCATAAAAATGACCAAATTATATGAATTATATAAGTTTTATATGCATAGCATTTATATTTGTTGATCAATCGATCTATTATAATTACCTTATTTTTATTTGAATTCATATTTCTAGAAATAAAAAATAAATAGAAATATTTTTACAGCTATTAACATTTTTTAAAAATCTCCAATATCTTCTTGATTTTATACCTATTTAATGTCTATCTATCTATCTATCTATCTATCTATCTATCTATCTATCTATCTATCTATCTATCTATCTATCCATCTATCTATCTATCTATCTAAAGTCTACCCTCTGTTCCTGAAACATTATTGATCATTCTTCAAGTAATCACGCTTTATTATTAATCATAATAATACAGAAATTATCCCCATACCATCCCTCCCCTCGCCTTACCATCCCTCCCCTCGCCTCACTATCCCTCCCTCCCCTTACTATCCCTCCCCTCGCCTTAATATCCCTCCCTCCCCGTACCATCCCTCCCCTCGCCTTACCATCCCTACCTCCCCGTTCTATCCCCCCTCGCCTTACCATCCCTCCCCTCGACTTACCATATCTCCCTTCCTTACCATCCCTCCCCTTACCATCACACCCCACCCCTTAACATCCATCCCCTCCCTCCTCTTACCATCCATCCCCTCCCCTTACAGGATTATTCTAGTTACATAGTTATCTTAGGTTTATACTTTTATGTTACTTTGTTCCTTTACATTGTAAATTATCCCTTGATGTTCTATTCAGGGAGTTCCGGGGTTTGCCTACGCTATCTGCAGAAAACAATGCCTAGCAAAGTGTGCTGGGAACTCAAGGTATAAACATTTAGGTAGTTAACAAAATACAAAATCAATCATATTTACTTTAGAAAATATTATTGAATTCAGCTCAATGAATTTTGTGCTGCATGACTACATTCTTATAAATTAATAAATGGATGCTGACTAAAATAAGTTTTTGAACACTATCAGTGAAATAAGGATTTTACTCCACTTTTATTTTTCCTTCAATAAATAATCTGGAAAATATTTTTCCTTCAATAAATAATCTGGAAAATATTTTTCCTTCAATAAATAATCTGGAAGATATTTTTCGAATGTTTATTCCCTAAAGCAACTTATTTTGCATGCTTTGAGTAACTAACTTGTTTTGTTATTTTATTATGAGAATATATGAAAATAAAAAAATATTTGAGAGCATATCAAAATGTATGAAATGTTATGAAAATATTTGAAAACATATAAACATATATAAAAATTAATGAAAACATATGAAAATATATGAAAATAAATAAAAATAATTGAAGATAAATCATATAAAAAATTATAAAAATTCTTGAAAATATGTATGATTTTTTTAAACCTATATTAATCAATTTAACAGGAAATATCAAAATTCTGTGACATTGCATTGGGTTGCAAAGATATAGGGCTTAGAAAATATGAGTTTGTGGCAAAAACTCAATTCCTTTATGAATATATATGAAAATATAAATAAAAATATAAAAAAATGTATGAAGCAAAATATATGAAAATGTATAAAGCAAAATATATGAAAATGTATGAAGCAAAATATATGAAAATATATGAAATTTTATGAAATATATGAAAATATATGAAATATATGAAAATATATGAAATATATGAAAATATATGAAAATATATGAAAACATATAACAATTTAAATAAATATATGAAAATATATAAAACATATATCAATATTAATAAATATATGAAAATATATGAAAATATATGAAAATATATAAAAGCATATATCAATATTAAAAAATATATGAAAACATATAACAATATAAATAAATATATGAAAATTTATGAAAATATTCATTTTGCAGAAGTTTGAGCTTGGATCTGGAACATCAGGAAAGAAATATGATTGAGACGCGACAATTCAGGTTCTTTTTGATTACAGCGATCTGACTGACCAATTATGTAACATTTTACTGCTTTAAAATACCTACCGTTGTTTTTAAGTTATTTTCATTTTTTATATTCATTATTTTCGAAGTAGGTAGTGATTTAAACCGGCTTAACAAGACTAAAATTCTAATTTTTCTAAGTTGAGTTGAAAAGAACTGTAAACTGTAAACGAACGTTATTTCAGGAAACAATTCATTAATAGAGTGGCTTGTCAGATTCACAACGCTTCCCGTTAAAGATTTTCTTATAAAAAACATCCATATTTTTGTTTGGAAAACTGTTGTGAATCGGTCATGGCCCTCTTTAAATGAAAGTTAACTTAAGTTTACTTAAAAGGTTTACCCCACCCACCCACACTATACTGGCATTCAAGCAGGCTCTACAGGAGTTTAAGGCAGAGGGAGGACTTCAGGGTAGAGGGGATAGGTAGGCTCATGTTCATGTTCATGTTCATGTTCATGTTTATGTTCATGTTCATGTTCATGTTCATGTTCATGTTCATGTTCATGTTCATGTTGATGTTGATGTTGATGTTGATGTTGATGTTGATGTTGATGTTGATGTTGATGTTGATGTTGATGTTGATAATACAGGTATGCTGCAAACTGCCAAATCATGAAAAGGGGAATGATCAAACTTGGATTCAAATCATTAGTCAAAGACGAGGCAATTAAACAATCATTCAATCAAGCAATCAATCAATCAATTAACTAATCAATTAATATCGAATTTATCAAATTAACCAATTGAAAATATGATTTTTTCTTTATTTTACAAATTGCGATTGTTTGAGCAATCAATAATTGATAATTTCGTGCTACAATTGATAAATGCATTGTAAAATGTCAGTATGCTTCCAACATTATCAGCTGTTTCTTCTATCCTGATCATGAAAACTTCAAGTTTAAAACCTTCTATACAGCACTCTCGGACAAAGGTTAAAAAATCGATGAATAAAATAATTCCAATTCGCTAAACCAATTTCTTTATATCGTTTTTTTTAAATCTTAAACTCATTGAAAAAATTTTATTCATCTAAATTTATGTAATTGTTTATTTAAAATCGCATGAGCGATTCGCACTAGTAAGAAATGCCGGGGCAAATATTGTAGTTACAACTTTAGCCATCTTCTTACACGTCTTTGCTTTAGAACGTCAAAAACCTCTTTCAGTCATAGTGGACAGAAGTCAATTAATTTGTGATGCAAATCAAGTAGTCATCCGTATCCTACGATTAAATCAATTCTGTGAATTTGATGTGTCTTATGTTTTTCGGTATTATCAGTTTATAAGCTTCTTAATTCTTCTTATATACAGATATTAGTAAATTTAGTTGCGATCGATATCGAGTTCGATTCGACGTCAAATTATACCCCCATTCATTTTTCGCGATCGCTCCCTTTAAAGTAAGATCTGGTATCCCAGAGTAATCCTATAAATTATATTGTCCAGGGGAGATCATCTATCCTGGAAAAGTTACGGATTCTCAGTGCTTTAGAATTGGAAATATCGGAGATTTACACAAACAGGTTTAGCTTTTTAAAATTTTATTTCTCATAATTAAACAACATTTAAGATGATTAAATTGCATAAACATTAACGTTGAAGGGTAAAATAATTGTTTTTCTTATGATAGAAAATTCTTGAATGATATAAAATTTTTAGTTGTCAACATTTATACTTTTCAGGACATGGATAGACTTCTTGTATCAGTTGAAGCTGTACTTAAAGAGATGGAGATTCCTGTACCTGTACCTGGACCTGTACTTTAGATTATTCCTGTACATGTACCAGGACCTGTACTCTAGTAGATTTCTATACATGTACCAGGACCTGTACTCTAGATTATTCCTGTACATGTACCAGGACCTGTACTCTAGATTATTCCTGTACATGTACAAGGACCTGTACTCTAATAGATTTTTGTACATGTACCAGGACCTGTACTCTAGATGATTTCTGTACATGTACCTGGTCCTGTACTCTATTAGATTCCTGTACATGTACCTGGACCTGTACTCTAGTAGATTCCTGAACATGCACCTGGACCTGTACTCTAGAGGATTCATATACCTGTACAAGGACCTGTACTCTAGTAGATTCCTGTACATGTACCAAGACCTGTACTCTAGCAGATTCCTGTACATGTACATGGACCTGTACTCTTGTAGATTTCTGTATATGTACCTGAATCTGTACTCTTGTAGATTCCTGTACATGTACCTGGTCCTGTACTCTTGTAGATTCCTGTACATGTAACTGGACCTGTACTCTAGATGATTCCTGTACCTTAGTGTACATGTACCAGGATCTGTACTCATGATTCTTGTATTTTTTTATACTTTAGAGTTTAGAGATAAAAAGTCTATATTATATAAATATTATACATGGTTTGAGGTCCTTTATATAGTTAGAATTAATAAATAATAAAAAAATCTGTTAAAATAACAAAATATATACGGAATGTTTTGTCTTTACTATTCAGACATAGATTGTGATAAAATTGGACGTGTAACTTTTAATTGGAAGGTCACTTGAGTTTCTACAGTTTCTACAAAGAATGTTGTTATTGTTCTTAAAAAGAACATGCAATAATAAACTTTTATAACAAAACCTCTCAACTAGTATTCACGCAACCTCGTTCAGTAATGGTTACAATGAATATGAAAGGAAAATATTGTGTACTGCAGTTTCTGGGACGAATGTAAACAAAACTTGACCTGGCCAGCACTTTATTTGTTTACATTCCTCCCGGAAACTGCAGTACGCTTTATTTTATGGGATTGCAGATCAACTCTAAAAATAAAATTGAAGTCTTTTAAGTAGATTGCATAGATAAGAAGGCATTTATCAAAATATGTTTTGCAAAAAAAGAATATACTAAATCATTTCATGGCAAACGTTTCTTTAGAAATTGAATTTGTTTTATAATTTGGTAGTTATTGGAAAATGATATTTCATTTAAAAAAGTTGCCTTTTCAGAATTTATTTTTTTTTATTTTTAACACTGAAATAAGAATCCACAAAATTGTCAATATGATGTGAATGAAGGCAAACAAATTACGATTAAAAAGCTCTTTGCAATTGTGTGTACATTTAAGCTCCAGGGACTTCTACTATGTAGTATTTTTGTTTAAGAAATAAATGAATAATGATATAATAAATTACTTAGGTAATTAATATTAATAAATATTAAAAATTCGACCTCCTTTTAAGATCTGATTTTTTAAAAACGTTTATCACATAATGAGTATTAAATTTTTCAATTTTTTTCTTCTATAAATGTTTCTTCTAATTTGCAGCTGTATACATTTTTGCTGGTGAAAAAAGAATTTTACATTTTTGATTAAATAGTTTCACCCTTAAAGGGAGTGACTGGCTATGTAAGGTAGTTGAACTGAGTATGCAGTGTTGTGGAAAACTTCTTTCGGATTCATTTGCGACATATTAAACTTTTAAAGATCTGTAAATCCTGAGTTTGAGTGAAAATTCGACGTTCAAAACTCCTACTTTGGGGGTGGATACGTTTTCAAAATTAGTTTTTTTAAATTATTAAATAACGACGACATAAAATGTAAAAAAGATCTTCAGATATGATGTAACTGGAAAGAAATTAAAAATTATTATATGCGATCTTATTTTACGCATGAGGATTAAAAACCCATGATAAGGATAGGACAAAGAGCTAGCATTATTTTGTCCCTCTTCTATTTTTATATATAAAGTTGTAATCTCTGTTTGTCTGTTTTTTGTCCGATCATAACTCAGGAACAATTTGGCCGATTTGCCTTAAATTTTGATTGGGGAACTCGAGAGAGTCACGGAAATGTTCTTAGCTTGGTTTTGATATTCGAAGTTGAGTCGACATTTATTTCTAAAATTTAGTTTCCCGGTAAAATCGCCCAAGTGCGGGTAAACGGCGGGCGTAACTATGAGTAACCTGGGCAATATTCTAGAATTAGTCTGTACTTGAAGTTGAATATATTCTGTTGGGTTTCTCAGCTGTAGGTTTCAATAGATATCGTCAGTTTGACATAATCATTTCACATCTATACAACTAGATAATCTTGTTATAAACTAACAAATAAGAGTTTAATGTTACAATAAACTAATAAATTATGAGTTTAGTGTCACAATAAACTAAAAAATTAAGAGTTTAGTATCACAATAAACTAACAAATTATAAGCATAGTGTTACGCTAAACTAACAATATATGAGTAGTGTCACAATAAACTACAAAATTAAGAGTTTAGTGTCACAATAAACTACAAAATTAAGAGTATAGTGTCACAATAAACTAACAAATTAAGAGTTTAGTGTCACAATGAACTAACAAAATAAATTCTGACAACCCTTATTTGGTTTATTACAAATCATACAAATAATCTTTGGTGAATCTATTTATTCAATAATTTATTTATTTCTAATTACCTTAACCCTAAGATCTATTATTTAATCTACACATCTATTCAATTATCTATCTAAAATATTATCTTCCTGATTCAGATCTATCTGTTCCTGTATCGTGTATTTAACCAAGAATAGTATCACGCTAGTAACCGCTCTATAATCTGGATATCGATGTTCAATATCAAGTAAAGGATGGAGTTTTCAACCAGGGGCGTTCAGAGATAAACTGCATCCATCTCCCCC
>NW_019397584.1:0-54859 GCF_000591075.1 Eurytemora carolleeae | reverse complement strand
AAAAATAGCTCAATTTTTCTAACTTAAAAAGTGTTAATTCTTACAATTTCCTCAATTGTTTTTATTTATTTTTAAGATGAACACAAAGATATCTCATTTTTTGAATCAATAATGTGGATATAGATTTGCAGGTTTTCACTCAGACAATGGCATTTGAGAATTAACCGTTGGAAAGCGGAAATACCACTTTAAAAATAGAAAGTCTTTTAAAAGTATGTTTACAAATGTATTTGATATTTATTTAGGAATATCTTTCCTCACCGTATTAGTTTTCTATCTACCCTCGGACTCAGGAGAAAAGGTTTGTGTCAAATTGTGTGTTTAATTTTAAATTCACTTTTTATGAACTTGTTAGAGGCTAAATAAAATTCGAAATAAAAAAAAAAAAAAAAAAAAAATTTCCACTGGCAACCAACCGGCCAAATGGCTGGACCGATTGGGCTGAAATTTTTTGTGGATACTCATGGGTGGTGTTATAGGCAAAAAAATCGACATTGTAATTCAAATTTTTTTTCTCTTTTTTTAAAAATTGTTTTCCACGGGCAACCCCGGGCCCTTCAGCTAGTTCTTAAACAAACACTTGAACAACAGTGAAAAGCATGTTAATATCCAATCTTTAAAACTAAAGAAATTATCCACATCTTCTTTTTCCTTTTCTTACAATCCCTTATGCATTACGAGGAATAGATAATATCTATCTGTTATTTATTCTATTTTTTCTACTTTATAATATTAAATGTTTTAGATTTATTTGAAAATAGAATTTGATTGCGATTAGATATTGAGCAATTGTAAACATGTAAATTAATATTTTGAATTTGAAAAAAACAGGTTTATTTTTACTTTTAAATTGAGTGATTGAAAAATATAATGAACATGATAATGTTGGTCAAAATATATGATTTAAATTATCTAAATCAAATTCATTTTCAAAGCTGTTACCCGTAATTTCATTTTTACTATAATAATAACAGTTTTAATTGTTTATAAACAGATGCTTTGTTTACAAACTGATGCTTTGTTTACAAACTGATGCTTTGTTTACCAACTAATCCTTTGTTTATAAACTGATGCTTTGTTTACAAATTGATGCTTTGTTTACAAACTGATGCTTTGTTTACCAACTAATCCTTTGATTCTAAACTGATGCTTTGTTTACAAACTGATGCTTTGTTTACAAACTGATGCTTTGTTTACCAACTAATCCTTTGTTTATAAACTGATGCTTTGTTTACAAACTGATGCTTTGCTTACAAACTGATGCTTTGTTTACCAACTAATCCTTTGTTTACAAACTGATGTTTTGTTTAAAAACTGATGCTTTGTTTACAAACGGATACTTTTGTTTACAAACTGATGCTTTGTTTACGAACTGATGCTTTGTTTACCAACTAATCCTTTGTTTACAAACTGATGCTTTGTTTACAAACTGATGCTTTGTTTACAAAAGGATGCTTTGTTTACAAACTGATGCTTTGTTTACAAACTGATGCTTTGTTTACAAACTGATGCTTTGTTAACAAACAATGCATTTGTTTACAAACTGATGCTTTGTTTACAAGCTAATGCTCTTTTTTACAAACTGATGCTTTGTTTACAAACAGATGCTTGGTTTACAAACTGATGCGTTGTTTACAAATAGATGCTTTGTTTACAAACTGATGTTTTGTTTACAAACTGATGCTTTGTTTACAAACTGATGCTTTGTTAACAAAAAGATGCTTTGTTTAAAAATGATCCTTTGTTTACAAACAGATGCTTTGTTTACAAACTGATGCATTGTTTACAAACAGATGCTTGGTTTACAAACTGATGCGTTGTTTACAAACAGATGCTTTGTTTACAAACTGATGCTTTGTTTACAAACTGATGCTTTGTTTACAAACTGATGCGTTGTTTACAAACTGATTCTTTGTTTAAAAACTGATCCTTTATTTACAAACTGATGCTTTGTTTAAAAACTGATGTTTTATTTACAAACTGATGCTTTGTTTACAAACAGATGCTTTGTTTACAAACTAATGCTTTGTTTATAAACCGATGATTTGTTTACAAACTGATGCTTTGCTTACAAACTGATGCTTTGTTTAAAAACTGATCCTTTATTTACAAACAGATGCTTTGTTTATAAACTGATGCTTTGTTTATAAACCGATGATTTGTTTACAAACTGATGCTTTGTTTAAAAAATGATCCTTTGTTTACAAACAGATGCTTTGTTTACAAACTGATGCTTTGTTTACAAACAGATGCTTGGTTTACAAACTGATGCGTTGTTTACAAACAGATGCTTTGTTTAATAACTGATGCTTTGTTTACAAACTGATGCTTTGTTTAAAAACTGATGTTTTGTTTACAAACTGATGCTTTGTTTACAAACAGATGCTTTGTTTACAAACTGATGCTTTGTTTATAAACCGATGATTTGTTTACAAACTAATCCTTTGTTTATAAACCGATGCTTTGTTTACAAACTAATCCTTTGTTATAACCGATGATTTGTTTACAAACTAATGCTTTGTTTACAAACTGATGTTTTGTTCACAACTAATGCTTTGTTTACAAACTGGTGTTTTGTTCACAAAATAATGCTTTGTTTACAAACTGATGCTTTGTTTACAAACTGATGCTTTGTTTACAAACAGATGCTTGGTTTACCAACTAATCCTTTGTTTATAGACCGATAATTTGTTCACAAACTTATCCTTTGTTTAAAAACTGCATATTTGTTTACAAAATAATGTTTTGTTTACATACTAATGTTTTGTTTATAAACTGATCTTTTTTTTACAAACTGATTCCTTTTTTACAAACAGATGTTTTGTTTACAAACGGATGCTTTGTTTACAAAGTTCATCTTTGTTTACTAACCGATGATTTGTTTAGAAACTGATCCTGTCTTTACAAAATGATTCTTTGTTTATAAACTGATTCTTTGTTTACAAACTGATTGATTGTTTTCAAACTGTTATTTGTTTAAAAAACTAGTCTAAAATTTTCCTTTAACCCTCTGATAGACCCAGGGTCGGGACGGGCAACTTTTTTTAATTAAAGGGTTTGAACTTCTCCGTAACAATGCCCAAAAATCAAAGCGAAAAAATCTTGTTCAACCAGAAAGAGAAATTGGAAATCGTTTTTAAACCTTTTTAAAACAAAAAATTTAGTTTAATAAACAAAAAACGATTTTTTCTTTTTTCTCTAAAACCAAAATAGTTTTTAAAAATGATTGCCCATCCCTTGATAGACTCCCTGCATATTGAACATATAAAACATGTCCAACCACAACTAACCATACCATCTACGACTAACCATGGTTAACCCTGTAATGCAAAGAGAATAGAATACATATTAGAGTGGAATTTAGACAATCTCTCGGTATGAATCTTGTCAGTCCCTTTCAGCCTGAAAGGGAGTTCAAAGTGTACAAATCATGTAAATGTTCACAAATTATATGCAGTAGAGTACATTAATACAGTATGTTCCCTAGACTATTCATTTCAATTTCGAATTTTTTAAACTGTTAAATAAACCTTATAAAATGAATTATGTGAATAAAAACATCATTTGATTTATAGTTATAATGGAAAATCATCGTTTGCGCAAAGTCAAAGGCATGAGAGTCTATGTGAAATGATCATTGGTCAATTATGAAACCACCCTATTTCATAATTTGGTTTTCTTTTTATGTTAATTTTAGATTTTCTATAAAATGATGTTCCTTGGCCGAAAAGGTTATATTGCACAAATATGTGAAGTACACCTGCAGTATGGTAACATTACAACAAAATGGCAGTTTTAAACTTTTTTCTAATAAATTCCACTCTAATATATATTCTATTCTCTATGCCTGTATGTATGTGATTAACCCAAAGGTAACCCTGTGTATATCTATCCTGTTATCCTTGACAGTGTTCTTCCTTCTACTAGCTGAGATAATCCCACCAACTTCACTAGCAGTTCCTCTTCTAGGTACAGACCTCAGAATATGTATAATATAGAATGTTATTCTATATTGTATACACGTTCTGAGGTAGACAACCACAATTTGGAAAAACCCTAATATTTGCCTCGTAATATCAAACTTAACAAAAGCATTCTGTAATTTTGAACATTTCGTTCAAAATTACAAACAATTCCTTCAAAATTACAAACAAGTCGTTCAAAATTACAAACAATTCATTCAAAATTTTAAAAAACTCGTTCAAAATTACAAACAATTCATTCAGAATTACAAAATATTTCTTCAAAATTACAAACAATTGTTTCAAAAATAAAAAAAAACAATTCGCTCAAAATTACAAATAATTCCTTCAAAACTGCAAACATTCTGTTAGAAATCACGAACATACTGTTCGAAATTACGAATCATTGGTTCAAAATTACAATTATTCTGTTAGAAATTACAAATACTTTGTTGTAAATTTGTATAATTTTGTTCTAACTAAAGAACAAAATATTCGGGATATCAACATTTGAAAGATATTGTTTAAATTTCAAATGAAATAGTTTCAATTTCGAAATGCGATTCGGTAGTCGAGATATTATGAGAAATATTAGGTTTTTTTTCTTCTAAGAGTCTACACAACAGCTAGCATGCAATTGCATATTTGGCTTAAAGGAGTGTGATAATGAAATATTGAATTTTCTATATATTTCTATATATATGTTTGAGATGATTAAAAAATTCTAAATAGCTTAAACCGTCAGCATTTTCCGGGCGAATTGAAAGGAATACTCTGTTAATTTTCGTCATGTTCTTTATGCTGAAATTTGTTTAATGAAAACGAGATTATTCTGCTTTCTGTTTCACTGCATGATCATGTCAAGAAGGATTGCTGTGATAGATCAAGTAATTAGTTATTTGTTGCCTATAGCCGGCTAAACGGCTGGACCGATTGGGCTGAAATTTATCGTGGACACTCAGTGGTGGCCGAGGAGTGTTATAGTCTATAAAAAATTCGAATTTTTTAAAACATTTTTTTCACGGGCAACGTTGGGGCCTTTAGCTAGTTATTAATATTTTTTGTTTCCTCTATAAGCTGAACCCTAATATTTAATAATGAACGTGAACGTATAGAAAGCACAATTATTTAGTTCGAAATAACGAAAACAATAATAACAAAAACATAAAATAATTTGGGATAAATTTTTATTAGTGTTAATTTGCTTTCGGCTGTTCCATATTCCTGTGTAGAGATGGGCACGTTCGAATTTTTCATTTCGTTCTTTTTTTTCATTCAAAAAAATATTGTTTATTTTCCATCTATTTCGTTCGTTTTCTCACCGAACGATCGTTCAGTAAAGGCGTTCGTTCAATAAATAACTCATTCAGTAACAAAAAGATTCGTTCGTACAGTAAACACTGATCTTTTTTCACGATTTCAAATCGTTATTTTTTTCGTTCACTTTAAAAAAAACCTATAAGTTTTTATTTCTCTGAACAATCCATTTCATTTGTCATCGTTCGTCTTTTTTTTCTGAACGACACCCTTTATCCGTGAAAAAATTTGTTCGTTGAAAACGATGCCCATCTCTAAATTTTACCAGAGATGGGCATTGTTACCATTGTTACCAGAAAATGTTACCAGGTTTAATGTAGATATACAGTATAACAGTATGTACGCTGCATGTTAGTATTCACCGTACAGTGTTGTCCACAAAGGATTACACTGTAAAGACGACATAAAACTCAAAAATATGACCATTTGAAGCTTGCTTTTTGGGTTCTGCTTAAGTATTTTGATGGTTTACGAAATGTTAAAGCACAGTAATAATACAGTGTTGGCCGACAAGGAACCCTGAATGCAATTAAACGGACTTAATGAATTCCGTACAATCGTTCTAAAGTCTCAACCTTTGAGTTAATCCGGTACTTCAAAAACTTGCATTTGGTATCATAGATTGTAAAACTTGCAATTGAGAAAAATTGGTGTAATGTTTTTTTAATGGTTAATTAATGGTAATCTTTAAAAATCAAAGTTTTCTCTCTGAAAAATGGAAGAAAAATAAATGAAGTCTATTATCCGTGGCAACGTTAAATTAATTTTTATGTTAAACTGAACTTTAGGAGCTTTTGCTTTTATTCAAATAAGTTGATTGCATGCCTAAATCAATAATTTTCAGTGTTAATAGAAAGTTTTTATTTTCAGAGTCTCCTTTAACCCTATTCCTGCTGGGGGGGGGGTTTTTTTTTTACAAAAATCTCCATTTTTTAGTTATGAAAATACCAATTCAGAAGTTGTTAATGGATAATGTGAAACAAGTTCTGAAATAAAATTTCAAAAACCTTGTCTGTAAAATATTCATGGGATTCTTCAAAATTTAGTCAAAGCTCACTGTTAGAAAGAAAATTTAGGAATTTTAAAAGGAATTGAGAGTGTGCCACAAACTCTGACTTTCTAATCCCAATATCTTGTCAACCCGATATCATAGACCTTTAATATTCCAAACTATAAATTCTGCTAAATCATATATTTTAGGTTTGAAATCTCAAAGGTTTATAGAGATATAGAGATTAGAAAATTTAATTTTGCGGTAAAAATTCAATTCCTTTCTGAAATATTTTCTGCATTCTGTTCAAAATAGTCAACCAATTTTCCAAAATTTGATCTCAATTTGAGCTCAATATTAGGGTTTTTTAGCTGTGAGTAAATTTTAATTTTCAACTTTTTTCTATTCCTTGAATAATTCTTCATTGATTGATTTGGACACAAATTCATGCCTTTAATTCCCAACAATCAATAAACATTTGATAGATATTTATTTTTTAGGAAAATATCTGGTTTTTACCATGATGTTGGTAACATTATCAATCTGTGTTACTGTCACCATTCTCAACATTCACTTCAGGTTACCAAACATTATTCAAATATTCACGTCAGGTTACCCACATTATTCAAATATTCACTTCAGGTTACCCAATATTATTCAAATATACTTCAGGTTACCCAACATTATTCTCATATTCACTTCAGGTTACCCAATATTATTCAAATATTCACTTCAGGTTACCCAACATTATTCTTATATTTACTTCAGGGTACCCGACATTATTCAAATATTCATCTCAGGTTACCCAACATTATTCAAAAATTCACGTCAGGTTAGCCAATATTATTCAAATATTCACTGCAGGTTACCCAACATTATTCAAAAATTCACTTCAGGTTACCCAACATTATTCAAATATTCATTTCAGGTTACCCCACGTTATTCAAATATTCACTTCAGGTTACCCAATATTATTCAAATATTCACTTCAGGTTACCCAACATTATTCAAATATTCATTTCAGGTTACCCACATTATTCTTTTATTCACTTCAGGTTACCCAACATTATTCATATATTCACTTCAGGTTACCCAATATTATTCACACTCTAATTATTAATCAGAGTGTGAATAATATTGGGTAACCTGAAGTGAATAAGTAATTATTTCTTTTTCTGAGGAGCAATAAGGAAGTTTTTTAAACAAAAAGTGTCGATTTTTTAAATTTTGAATCTGTGTCTGTGTGCTTCATTATTTCTTTGGAGAAACAGTTGGGGGCACTATAATATTTTTACATATAAAACAATCATATCTTTAGAATGTTTGATCCTGTTGATTTGGGATTTTTGACCCCAAAAGTTAAAGAGGATGGAGGGGCATATCTTTACATGTGAAGCGCTATTTTTAATTCAAAGCTTGATTTTATTATTGTTATTTTAGGACCCCAGCTACCCATAATATGCCAGGGTGGATGAAGCAAATCTTCTTGAAGTTTCTACCAAGGATTCTCATGATGAGGAACAGTCTTCACACATTTTTTTCAAATAGAAAAATTTTAAGTGTAACGAAAAAATGCATCCTCAGAAAATTGGTGAAAACTATTTAGAAAATATAAAATATTTTTGTATGGCTCTCACATTAAAGTACAAACTATTTTGAATGTTTTTATATATCTAGCATCAGCCTCCTAAGAATAAATGCCTTAAATGTATCTGCATATTTATTGGCAAATCTCTTTTAAAAAAATTTCATCTATTTCTACTTTTGCTCATGGCAAATTAGAACTATTTAAAAGGACATTTCTTGGTCCTTATAAAGATTTATCAATATTTAAATATTCAAAAAGTTTTAATCGTTTTTTTGTCCTTTAGGGCCATTTCCGGGGTCCCAATGGTTGACATTTAATATTTTACGTTTAGTTGGAACTTGTCTTATGTAAATTATGTAAATTACTGTTTTTAACAACTTTTCTGTTTATTCTTACCCTTAATTGATCTCGACCTAAATATGTGTTTTTGTTGAATCTAGACGCCCAGTTTATAATCCGCAATATTCAGCTGACTATCCAGACTTCTCACCTAAAAAGCGGAAACCGTCCCCACCCGATCAAAATTCCAAGGTATTAATATTTGATTATAAAATAAAGAAACTAGCGTCGTCATTCTTAGTAACCCTTCATGTTAAGAATCACATACCAGATCCAAAACGATAACCTTGCTGTGAAAGAGATTATGAAGAAGATAAAAAAATAAAAACTAGGACATGTCGACATCCTATTTATCCGAAAGAAGTGGGTTACCAACTTACCGTACAGTTGTAAATCGGGGAAAAATTTCGTTCGGGAAGAAATTTTTGTAATTAAGGACTATTCGAAATTAAATCGACGTTTTCTCTAAACAAACATCAATTATCATTGACTATACCACTCTGAAAAAGACAGAAAGTGACTGTTAATTACGTGCGAAATTACTGGTTAGACGTTGTAACCTCGTAACAACTCTAGTTTTGATGGTGTACCTCTGAAAACGCTACACTCATAAAACGCTACCAGATTAAATGCTACTGGATAAAATGCTAGTAAAGATAAACACTACTTTTTTCATTTTCATATTTGCATTTTTATATTGATATTTTCTTTACACTTTTTTTCTTGATTTTGACATCTGTGCACTGCAACCAAAGCATTGTCGGACACAATATTCAACTCATCTTCTAAAACACTCACTAATGTACTAATGTACTAATGTACTAATGTACTAATGTACTAATGTGTATGGGTTTGGATGTTTGAACACTTTTACTGCCCATTGCATAATTGTAACCTTTTGCTTGAATATTTGTTAACTTTGACGTCACATATTAGCAAGGTACTAATGCAATGAAAGTCAATTGCGGTCGCGTATAGTCTGCGTACATATTGAAACCAGTTCTTTCTGGGCAGAATTTGTAAACAAGAATAGATGCATCAGTGTTCGTTTAGTATCCGAGAAGGTTAAAAGCATTTAATTTTGATAATTTTGAAAATTCACATAATTATGACCAGAATATTTCATACGTTATTTTTGTGAAAATGGATTCCATGTCAGGCTGTAACCTCCGTCTTGTGTTTACTTTTCCGCCCAAAGACAGTACACTGCAGTACAAAAAATGCGTACACTTCTGAAATAACTTTCCTTTCATTAGTACCTTGCATATTACTATCTGCAAGTGACATATTATAAATTTCAAACATGTTTGTTTTTCTCGATAGCTTGACGCGATATGCCAAAATACATTTATGTTTTACAGTCTGTTCAAGTTGGAAACCATTTTGGATATAGGGGACTCAAGCATGAAGCGGACAAAAAATCATTAGAAACACAGGTAAATTTTGTGCATCAAAACTACAAGCTGCGGCGACTCTATTATAGTGCAGTGAAGATCTTTAAAAGAAAAAGTGATTCACATTTCAACGACATTGCTATCCAAAAGGATTAGAATTCAATGGAAACCTAAAACTAACAAAACTATTTGGGATCATATTTTATTTTGAGCTAGACAATATTGAACCAAGTAGACGTGCAGTTCAACCACTTCTTTTTAGCTTGAATAAGACAAGTGGTTAAACAACGTCTGCGTGGTTCTGTTACTTCGTTTTTTTAGGAATTGAGTCTTTGCCACAAACCCGGATTTTCTAATCCTTAAATCTTTATAATTCTGCAAAATCAAGATTGAAATATCAAAGGTTTACAGGTTGCAAGCAATGATATAGGGATTAGCAAATTTGAGTTTGTAGCAATGCTTAATTCCTTTCTGCTTTCTTATAACATTAAAGTTTTGTCCCAAAAACGCTAGGATTTGATAAGAAAAGTTAAAAACAAAATTTATGCTAGGAGTCGATTGCGTTCATATCTGGTTGTGGTTTCGAGTATAAAGAAGGAAAAAAACTGGCGGATATTAAGGTAGTAAATACTGAGGTCACATTATCCAAGAAGATATTTTTAAGCAGAATTATTGAAAAGACGACATTTCGTTTCTGCAATACTAGAACTTAAATTAGTTGATAATATTTATTGCCATTATTTATGTCGAAAAATCATAAAACTGAGAAAGAAGAAATATAAAAGATAATTGGTACGGAAATTTTAAATTTACTTTATGGAAAGTATTCCTGAATCTAAATGTCGTCTTTTCTATTGCAACATTAGATATAACTTTGGGAAGTAAATAGTTTTGTAGTTTAGTTATTGTTTATGCACTGCATTCCTCTAAACTATAAAGGAAATGAATATTTGCCACAAACCCTGGGTTCATAATCCCTTTATCTTTGCAACCCAGTGTCTGAGACCTTAGATATTTTAAACTATTTTTTTCTGTTAAATCAAATAATCTAAGTTTGAAATACCCAAGGTTGCAAAATATACAGGCGCGCAACTAGACATTTGGTTAGGGGGGGGCTAGGGGGAAATATTTCGCGCGAAGCGCGAAAATTTTTTTGGCCCCCCCCTTAACATTTTTAGGGGGGGGGGGCAAGAAAAATGTGTGTTATACTTAAACAATAAAAAACTAACCTTACAAACCTGATATTCAGTAAGTCAACACATCTGATATGAATTAAAAGAAGAAATTTATTCTGGTCAGGGGCGGATACAGGGGGGGAGGCGGGGAAAATTGGCCCCCCCCCCTGAATTTGGAATTTTTTGTTCCTATTTTCAGAATAGCTACTCAATAGCATGCTTAATTGGGAAAGAAACCCTAGTGCAAAACAGGAAAAATATCTGTCTTGATAAACTATAATGTGTGAAATAGGGATTAGAAAATTTGAGTTTGTAAAAAAAAGACTTTCAATTTCTTTGTTAATTGTTTGCTAAACTTAAAATATTTAAATATTTGCATATTTAAATGGAATGCATATAATAGATATAGTCAAATTAAATAGGCCTAGTGTTATGTTTATTTGTTTGACGACGACTTTCTATTTTTATTTTGATTTAAATCAATCTGTTAAGCAGAATGGATACACATAAACATTGAAGTCAAGAGAAGCTGGCAATTTAGAAAAGCTTCTCTTTGATTACTTGTAAACTTGTAATTCGAGAAAAGCTTGATATTCTTCCCTCTATCCCCTTTTAAATGGATTTTCTCTGTTTGTTTGCGTATTTTGCTCGAAGACGACTACTGGTAATATTTTGGATTCAGTTTATACAATAGGTGTCAACAGAGAAATGGACCAATTATACACGACGTCACAATTGTGTCAAATACAACAAGAAAAAAGAAATTTTCTCACATTAGTTGACATGTTTTCCAAGATTAGATAAAAAAACTGTAAAAACAGAAAATAAAGATCACACAATTGCAATTATTTAACTGTACGCTAAGCACTTTATTCTAAAATTGTCACTATTATTAATAATTTTGTCTGACACAAAAACTAAGTTGACACTTATAACGTCAGAATACAGCTGTACTGAGAGTGTACAAATTCTACGTTGCCATCTGTTTGGTTTTGACAATAAATTAACAGTTTTAAATATAAAACATCTGAGGCCGAATTTAAAGAATTTGAGTTTGAGCCGGCTAAAACATGGCTGGTTCCACTGTATTCATTGTATTCAGTGTTTCGAGATTTAAGCAGGCGCTCAAGAAACCGGGTTTTGCGGTTTAGCGACGCGGTTTAAATCTTTTGAATTCGGCCTCAGATTATGAAGTTATGAAGATTAAAAAAGAGTGCTGAGAGTAATTACGGTACAAATTAAGATCTTAAGTCAGAACTCATCCAACCTTTCAAAATCCCCATTTCAAGGTATGTTACCAAGAGCCCAGGCTTGGTAGTGCACAGCAATGCATGTGCAGGAAGTATGAGAGACCCCAATGTAGGAATTACAAGCATGACATTTTCAAATATCATTTGTACCAGGAAGGGTTTGCATTCTTTGGAATCTTGCCAATAGGAAAATTATTTTCTGAGGTCAAAACTTTTGAGTTGTTAATCCATGATCAAATAGTTATCTGGGTATCCAGCGAAGTCCTATAAAACATTTTTTGTTGCATCGAAAGGAGAAATTCCTAATATTATGTTCATAATATTGAACAAACATTTGTATGTTTGAAAGCTTTCGGTCGTTCGTTATTACGATCAAAATGTTTATTTTAATAGTGAATTTAGAACCAAAACTATTTTAATAGTGAATTTAGAACCAAAACTATTGAATTCTAAAAAATGCAAACCTTAATCAGGCCTGTGAACTCATAACAGGTGATAAAGTAAGTAGAATAATTAGATCAATTAGATAGTTTAATAAGTAGAGCATATTTATGACTTGATGGACTTTAAAGTGTCGCAAAACCTTGCCCTTTTGTTTATCCAAAGACTCTCATATATCAGAGAGTCTTTGCGTTTATCCAACTTTTTAACTGCTAAAAAAGCGATTTACTGTTCTTTCTTTGGTGGCCAAATAAGCGATTTACTGTCCCTTCATTGGTGGCCAAATAAGCGATTTACTGTCACTTCATTTGTGACCAAATAAGCTATTTACTGTCCCTTCATTGGTGACCAAATAAGCGATTTACTGTCCCTTCATTGGTGGTCAAAACAGCGATTTACTGTCCCTTCATTGGTGACCAAATAACCGATTTACTGTTCTTTCATTGGTGGCCAAATAACTGATTTACTGTCCTTTCATTGGTGACCAAAAAAGCGATTTACTGTCCCTTCATTGGTGGCCAAATTAGCGATTTTTTTGTTTCGTAATTTAGAGTGTAGCACGAAACCCAACATTTTGTTTTGTTATATTCAAATAAAGAAACCATTTCCAAATTTCGAATTTGTGGTTTGTTTGAGATTCTGTTTGTAGGTTTGACAAAAATATTTGTAATTTTGACGTAAATATTCCAAATTTGGACGTAAATGTTCGTAATTAGGATGTAAATGTTCGTAATTTGAACATAAATGTTCGTAATTTGAACAAAAATGTTCGTAATTTGGACGTAAATGTTCATAATTTGGACGTAAATGTTCGTAATTTGGAAATGTTCATAATTTGGACGTAAATGTTCGTAATTTGGACGTAAATGTTCGTAATTTGGACGTAAATGTTCATAATTTGGACGTAAATGTTCGTAATTTGGCCGTAAATGTTCATAATTTGGACGTAAATGTTTATAATTTGGACGTAAATGTTCGTAATTTGGACGTAAATGTTCATAATTTGGACGTAAATGTTCGTAATTTGGACGTACATGTTCATAATTTGGACGTAAATGTCGTAATTTGGCCGTAAATGTTCATAATTAGGACGTAAATGTTTATAATTTGGACGTAAATGTTTATAATTTGGACGTAAATGTTCATAATTTGGACGTAAATGTTCGTCATTTGGTCATTAATGTTTGAGGTTTCAAAATGCTTTTGGTGTGATGGTTATGAACAAAATTTTCAGTATTCTGCTATATTATAGTATTATATATATATATAATAGTGAAAGTTAGACCGTATTTCAATTCAATATCTTGAATAAAAGTGTGTTTACTGTTTAGTATGAGTCTGGTTTTCATGAAGACAGTTTTGATTCCAACTCAAGCAACTCCTCTATTCATCATTTTAGGTAAACACAGTTTCATTAAATAGATTTTAGGTTCTTGGGTCAAATTAATTATTATTATATTCTAGTCCTGATCTACAGTAATTCAAGGAGTCCAGTTTATTAATATTATATTCTAGTCCTGTCTATAGTAATTCAAGGAGTCCAGTTTATTAATATTATGTTCTAGTTCTAATCAAGTAATTCAAGGAGTCCAGTTTATTAATATTATGTTCTAGTCCTGATCAAGTAATTCAAGGAGTCCAGTTTATTAATATTATAACTAGTCCTGATCTAGTAATTCAAGGACTAAGGAGTCCAGTTCATAAAAATTATACTCTAGTCCAGTCTATTCATTCAAGGAGTCCAGTCATTATTTTATGTTCTAGTCCTGTCTATTTATTTAATGAGCCCGGTTTATTAATATTACATTGTAGTCCTGTCTATTTAGTCAAGGAGTCCAGTTCATAAAAGTTCTATTAATTCATGGATTATTTTATTCTAGTCCTGATGAAGATCTTGCAATTCAAGGAGTCCAGCTCATTAATATAATATTCTAGTCCTGCTATAGATCTTGCAATTCAAGGAGTCCAGTTTATTAATAATATCATATTCTAGTCCTGATCTAGTAATTCAAGGAGTCCAGTTCATTAATATCATATTCTAGTCCTGATGTAGATCTTGCAATTCAAGGAGTCCAGTTTATAGCTCATCATATCAGAAAGACAGATAAAGATAGAGAGGTATATTTTTACATCATTGTAGTGCAAAGCAGAGACAATCCCATTGCTATCTCATTGTAGATCCCCATATTTACACGAAGCTTTTCAACGAAGACCTCCAGATTTTCATTTGGAGACCCCCAGATTTTCATTGGAGGCCCAAGATTTTTATTTAAAGACCCACAGATTTTCATTGGAGACCCCAGATTTTCATTAGAAATCCCCAGATTTTCATTGAAAGATTTGCAGAATTTTATTTGGAGACCCCCCACATTTATATTAGACACCCCAGATATTCATCGGAGACCCCAGATTTTCATTGGAGGTCTCACATTTTCACTGGAGACCCTAAGCTTTGCATTGGAGATACCTAGATTTTCATTTGAAGACCTATTCTGTTTAGGGATCTCTGATAGAAATATTTTGGTGAACCCCAGATTTTCATTGGAGACCCCAAACTTGTCATCAAAATCCCCCATATTTACATCATTGACCCCTACATTTCTCTCGGACCTTTTATCTTTAACCTTCAATGAAAATAATGTTTAGTATTGTGAGTGTTCTCTAGTCCTAGAAACAATATTTATGCTCTTCCAGTAAACAATTAAGATCAATTATATTCCAATTTGTATTTAAATGCTGAGTTAACCTTTTAAAACAGACCGTTGAGAACCGGATATTACCATCTTTGCATGAAGGGTCACTTTTAAATTACGCTTACAGTCCCTTTAAAGAATGAAATCATCACATTTTTTACAAAAACAAAGATGGTTAAATAATTGTAATTGTTCAGGCTCATACCCCAATTAAAAGTTTTATATTTTGTCTAAAGAAATTGTTCACATTTAAATGTTTAGCTTCTATCATACGCTTACGGTCCCTTTGAATATCGGTATACTGATAAAATATCAACAATTAAACCCACTTAAATTTTACCCCTGAAGCATTTTCTAATTGAAGGTGATAGAAGATTGGAAGTATATCGCTATGGTTCTGGATCGACTATTTCTCTGGCTGTTCACCCTAACTTGCATATTAGGTGAATTACACAAAATTTGTCTGTGATTATGTTTGTCAGAATCTGGGATAATGGTACTAGACTGGAGAGGGAGCCTCCGCCATGCAGACACGAGCCTCCCAGATATCCTAGGCAGACCGAGCCTCCGCCATGCAGTAAGAGCCTCCGCTATACAACACAGCTTCCTTACAACTCTTGGTTTTTTATGCAATATAGATTTTTTTCCATTTTTTTAACATAGGGGCACAAGAATTTTAGTTAAGATTATTGTTTGTTGACTCCTAAAGTGATTTGTAAGATTTATATTTTACAATGCATTTCTTACGCAGTCAGGAGGCTATTTGGAAATTCATTTCTGAATTGAAATTAGTTTATTTTGTTTTAATCTTTGATTTAAGTAATAACTGTTTTTGAAAATTTTTTTAGATTAAAATTTTTTGTCAAAGCAAAATTTTTTATTATCTTATTCTGATTTTCTCTGAATGTTTTGCTTTTTGCGTAAGAAAAGTTTCAAGTTTTATAAACCACTTTACAAGTCATAATTAGTCACTTTTTATATTAATTGATTAATACTTCTGATCTTTGAGAAACTGTTTATGCCATTATTTTGAAAAAAGTACAAAAATTCTTTACTATTAAAACCAAGAGTTTTAATGAAACTATTCTGTACAGTGGGAGGCTATAGTGTCCCCAAAGCGGAGGCTTATGGAAATCCCTACCTCGACTGACAAGCAACTTTTGTTTTTTCAACCCTTCTTTATAGTTGTACACCTCCTCCCTCCTTATTTGTAAACATCGCTCCTTAGTTGTATACCTCCCTCCTTAGTTGTATACCTCTCTCCTATAGTTGTATACCTCCCTCTTTAGTTGTATACCTCCCTCCTTAGTTGTATACCTCCCTCCTTAGTTGTATACCTTCCTCCTTAGTTGTATACCTCCCTCCTTAGTTGTATACCTCCCTCCTTAGTTGTATAACTCACTCCTTAGTTGTATACCTCCCCCTCTTTATTTGTATACCTCCCTCCTTAGTTGTATACCTCCCTCCTATAGTTGTATACCTCCCTCTTTAGTTGTTTGTATACCTCCCTCCTTAGTTGTATACCTCCCTCCTTAGTTGTATACCTCCCTCCTTAGTTGTATACCTCCCTCCTTAGTTGTATAACTCACTCCTTAGTTGTATACCTCCCCCTCATCAGTTGTATACCTCCCTCCTTAGTTGAATACCTCCCTCTCGAGAAATTGTAATGAATACCTCTGCACTCTCATTGTATTTATTCCTCCATTATAGATTATTATAGATTATTTATATATTTATATATTTCAGGTTCCAGTGGAATAATATTAACTGCTCCCTCTCTATACGATATAAGAGAACCAATAGATGCTAAGCACACAACTATCGGCTTTTAATTCAGAATACAGAGATACCCATAAAACTGTGGAATAGGAAGACGATTATAATAATATAGTCATTTTTTTAAGCCTAATAAAAATAAAACCCAACAGTGTACAATTAATAAGCTACTAGAATAACAATTAATTTTAAATGAAAAAAAACTTAAAGTTGACAAAATGTTGTCTTACTTTTCCACGGCTTTATGGATCTTACTTTAATCATTTGAATATTATCAAAGCAAATGTTCTTCCAGAATATTTAAAACAAAAATAATATTTTAAATGAAAATTTGGGCCCACCCGTTTAATATTATTTTACATTGAAACAATGAAATGTTCCAACTTCCACCAGGAATAAAAAAATTATCAGGAGTTACATCTGAATAGTCAATCTTTGTAAGAAACCCTGTGCTTAAAATTACGTGCTATAAAAATATTTTATTCTCTATTTTTATCGATAAATAGGATGTGACAAATACGTAAACGTTTACTTCTGAAAATAAATCAATTGTTTCCGATAAAAAAATAAATATTCCAAGATTGAATATTCTATCTAGGTCCGGGGTGTATATTGTCTAGATAAAAAATTCCCCGCTCCCCTCTTTTCGAAAATCGCCCAAAAGTAGTTTTGTTTCTTACGGTTTTTTTCGTTTTAATGGGGAAAATAAATGTTTTTTAGAGAGAACAAAAAAAATATTTGGGTAAAAAGTATACAAAAGGATGAAATTTGTTTTTTAAAATTCTTTTTTCTTAAAAATAGACACCCCTTTACTAGGTTGAAAAGGAATGAAAGGGTGAATGGGTGAATAATTGAATATTAATGAAAGGATGAATGGGTGAATGAATTAATGAATTAATGAATTCTGCATTCCTAAGAGATTCCTCTCTGGTCCTGAGTTCTATTTAGGATGTTTATTGTTTAATTGAGTGGAATGCAAGTATATACAAGTATACAAGTATACAAAGATGGGAGGAAGGCCAACCACATTAATATCTTATCCGAGCCACATTCTCCTCATTTTCTCGTCCGAGCCAACTCAAAATCTTCGTGCTTCCAATAATATTTTTTTAATGGCCAACCCTTGCAGATAAAAATATTTTTTTTTTTATTTTGGTGACGAGGATTTAGAGGTGGCCCGGATGAAAAAATGAGGAGAATTTGGCTCGGACGAGAAATTGTTGTGGTTGGCCTTCCTCCCCTCATACAATTATAACACTGTATTTGTCATCTAGATTAATCCTTCTCATCCTCTTACATCCTTTCACTTTCTTATCATCCTCTTACATCCTTTAACTTTCTTCTAATCCCTTTACATTCTTTAACTTTCTTCTCATCCTCTTTCATCCTTTTACTTTCTTCTCATCCTCTTACATCCTTTAACTTTCTTCTCATCCTCTCACATCCTTTAACTTTCTCATCATCCTCTTTCATCCTTTTACTTTCTTCTCATCCTCTTACATCCTTTAACTTTCTTCTCATCCTCTTTCATCCTTTAACTTTCTTCTCATCCTCTAAAATCCTTTTACTTTCTTCTCATCCTCTTACATCCTTTTACTTTCTTCTCATCCTCTTACATCCTTTTACTTTCTTCTCTTCCTCTTACATCCTTTTACTTTCTTCTAATTCTCTAACATCCTTTTATTTTCTTCTCATCCTCTTACATCCTTCCCCTTTCTTCTCATTCTCTTACATCCTTTCACTTTCTTCTCATTCTCTTACATCCTTTCACTTTCTTCTCATCCTCTTAAATTCTTTTACTTTCTTTTAATTTTCTCTTTATTCAAATTCCTTAATTATTTCTTTTTGAACTTTTTCCATTTTTGTTAATTTTATTTTTGAATTTTTTTCCGACCTTTATTAGCTATTATTTAACCTCTCTAGCATTCGTACCATTAAAGTTAGCGGTCTTATTTTGTTAATGAGCCATGGCTTTAAAATATGTTTACTGAAATTGGTCTCCATCGTTTATTATTTATCTGGTTTGGTTCCACCTTCACAAACTATACATCTTTAAAAACTATATATCTTTACTCTTTTTCTAAAGGAGGGGGGGATGTGGGAAGCCCTCCCCCGTCCACATCTTTACATAGATTCAGACCCCAGCCTGGATAGGGTTAAACGACCCCTCTCCTCTACTCCTTAAAGTTCTATATCATCTTGCCTTATGATTTTGTTTAATTGTCTTGAATTTACAACTTTTCTTATTCAGTTATCTTTCTTCACCCTAATCACATATCATTTAATCTTTTCATCTATTCTTTTATCCTTTCATCCTACTGCAGTAATAAACCAGAACCCTTCCTTGACTAAAAGTCGTCTTTATTCTCTTAATCTCCTCTTGTAATTCCTCAATCTCTGCTCTCTGTTTGTCGCGTCGAACCCTTTCTGCCGTTAGATCGTCTCGAGCTGAGGTTTCCAGGTTCTCCGCTCTTCTCAACCTTATCTCTTCTCCAGACCTGACCTGCTCCTGTAGCTCCTGGTTCTTGGTCTTCAACCCGTTTATCTCGTTCCTACAAACAACAAAATAAATTGGTAAGCTTAAAAAAATGCAATTTATGAAGATTAATTTAAGCGTAATTTCAAATGACCCTCCATGTAGAGATTTACAATGGCACCCTTAAAAGCGTTGTCTGATCAAGTTTGAATTGGATATCCATGTTTTTGTTTCTGTAAACTGTTTATTTTCATTCGTGGTTTCTCTGTGACTTGCCCATTTTTTGCTTATTAGAAGAAACGGAGAAATTATCAGAATTAAACACTTTTCAGTTCAGGAATACGACAGTCTATTCCTCATTTTTGCAGAGTACCGTCGGGTATTGATATCTTTTCATGAGAGTTTACCCTCAAATTTCGCTTACAGTCCCATCTCATAAATTATATTAGTTTCAAAGTTTCAGAATTCCTAATTTACTATTTGCAATGTGGAAAGTATAAGGTTTTAGCTTCTATGTTTTCAAAAGTCCGGTTGGGCTGTGGCAAACTTATTTTGATGCAGAATTCTTGATAAAATCTTTAATTGATAAAAAATATCGTCATGAGTTTTTGACATCTTTCTTATGACAAAGTGTGATACTAAATATTGAAGTACAGACCGACTTGTAGGCAGCTAGAGAAAGTATACAGTTATACAGTTAAACCCTAAATAAGCCATACATCGAAAGAATTCATGAAATGTCGTATTCTTCACTTTCTGATAGTTGAATGTTGCTGATATTTAGTTTTTTGATAAAATGATTATATGGAGCTCTTTAAAACTGTTCCTGCATATTCATGGATATTTATATATTTTCAACTGAGCTTTACATAAAATAGTATAAAACCTATTGAAAAATTGTCAAGACGGCATTTAATAAATTCTTTCGATGTTTGGCTCATTTAGGGTTTAGCTACATCTAAATCTACATTTCATGAGTGAAGATGGGTTTTAAAGTTAAGACCATAGATATGTCTTTTAGATAGATGTCGTCTTTTCAAGATTTAGGGGTTTTTGCGTTCACAATAAGCCTGAGAAAGAAGTCCAAAGGAGTTACGTGCATGTGGCGTTGAATTACAAGAGAGAGAGAGAGCATACGTTTTACGTGTAACTCCTTTGGCCAAGGGTGATTGTGAACGAAAACCCCCTAAATCTATTAAAGTTCAAAACGAGATTCAATTCAAATAAAAGTTACTAATCGCATCTCTCCCTGGTAAGTCGAGGGTGTAAAGACTTTAGACGACAAATAATGACAGTACACCCTTTGTATTATCTATTCTTGTGAGATCAATGTCAGGTAGTTTTGAAAGTATGTAAAAAGGTAGACCACATTATTTTCTTATTATAATTTCCCAATTATACTTGTTAATTGGGCTGTAATATATTTTAAGAAATAAAATTGCATTTGTTATAAAATCCAGCAATTTTCATATTTAGTTTGACACCCTGTATATAAATACTCCTGGTATAATACCTGAGACCTGAGACCTGTTCCTCCAGGTTTTTTATCATATCTCTCTTCTCCTCTGCAACCCGTCCTGATAAGCAAGGTTTCGTGATTATAACAAATCCTTATTTCTCCTTGACATTTCTCTCTAACCATGCCTTAACGGGAATTTTATTTATGAAACTGAGTTTGGATTAAATGAAAAGTGAGAATTAGGTGAACTAAGTATTGCTATTAAACTATTTTTTAGCTCTAAAATGGTAGTTATTCTTGCTATTTATTAATTAAAAACTGCACAGGCACGACATTATTGCATTCGGAAACGGGTAATCACGTTTGTAGCTGATATTTGAATCTTCTAAATTATCCAGGGTTAACAATTTTTTGAGCTATGAACATGGAAACACGGCCATATTGAAAAAGTATGTATTTCAGAAAAGTAGATAGATAGATAGATAGATAGGAAGAAAAAACGTGAACCTTAAAGCTGCTGGTCTTGTTGATATAAATCTACGAAACATGTAAATATGAAATAAATACTAAACTATGGTATATGATAAATATGGAGTTCTTTGCTCTTTGTTTCATAAACGTTCAAAACACGTGGTTTATATTTATATTACAACATCTAACAGAAACATTTAATGTTTTTATGCTGACTAGCTTGGGAACCCAGCGTTGCACAGGGGGTCATAGTTAGTCCCACTTATTACCCGCACTTTGTCGTAAATTATGATTTTAACTATTTTCCTTGTTAAAAGGCAATCAACTCAACTTAGTATATTAAAACCAAGCTAAGAACATTCCCGTGGGTCTCCCAAGTTCCCCAATCAAAATTTGAGGCAAATCAGTCCATGGGTTCCTGAGTTATGATCGGACAAACAAACAGACAGACAATACAATTTTATTTATAGACTAACACATACCGGCTGTCCCACGAAACATGACAGTTGGTAAATAGTTTAGAATGTCTTTTTCCATAATTTGTTAAGTTGTTTGATACCAAAGATCAATAAAAATTTTATATGGAAGTCATTATAAAAAGATAATGAAGCAAAAGATTTTTTTTGACTAAAAATAACGATTTATTAAATGTCATGTTTCGTGGGACACCCCGTATTCAGAGTTGAGAACTTTTTAATGAAATAAAGTTCAACTAAATAACTTTAACTCCGAAACCTTGATAATAATTCTGAGCAATGTCCACTCCTTTCCAAACCATTTGTCATTATTACGGCGGAATTCTGACAATTGATATTCTCATAGTTTTCAAACCCCGTTTATTGCAGTGACTTTTATTTTTTCCACCCTGTAAGAATATAATAAATATGTCTCCCAGGCTTTCCATACATAAACAAGAACGAATAATCAGACTATATGCCTGATTCCCTGGCGTAGATCTAAAAGAGAAGAACAGAAAACTGATGAATGATCAGATAAAGAAGATACAACGGTCGGAGAAAAAAAATAAAATAATTTTATCGTTTAAATAATCAACTTACTTATATTTTCAGTGTGTTCCTCCTCCTTTAAGCTGAGTAGATTAGATATTTCTGATATCCTCTCCTTTATTAAATAATATTATTTTCTCATAAGTTCTATTGATCTAAAAAAAGAATACGAACAAAATCTTTTAAAAACATAAAAGAATTTCCAAACTGTTTTTGTACTGTTCAATTTCTTTGTGTGCAAAAAAACTGTAAATTATAAATATAAATTTACAATCCTTTTATCTATGCAACCTGATCAAATAGTCAAATTTAAAATATCAAAGGTTTACATCCTCAGGTTGCAAAGATATAGAGATTAGAAAATTAGGGTTGGAGGCAAGTAATCAATTCCTTTGATTTTCTAAACTTTTACTAAATCCAAGCTACCAAAGTTCGTTTATGTACTGGAGCGGAGTTCTTATATAATAAATATTTTGTTTTTACTGACAAACACAAAACCAACTGCAAGAGAAACTTCAAATTTTTCAAAACGATTTTTTCGAGTTTTCTAAAATAGCGATTGTCATGTTTTGAATCGAAAAAAAATATTTTTACCTTCAGCAAAATATTCTCCTCTAACACCAACATTGCACTAAAAATTAGTCTATCAACAACTGTTAGAAAATCCAAACAACTTAGTTCGAAATTGGGATTATAATGTTAGAGACACATAAAACATTGTTATATCTTTAACATTCTGATCGTAATTTGGAAAAAAATATTCGGATTTCCTGAATGATTTCGGTACATTAGATTTGAAATCTAGAGAACTATAAAAGTCATTTATCAAATATACATTCTAAGATTGAAAGGATTGGCGAAATAATGCTCAATTTTTGCATAAAGAGTGTTCAAATCTTGGTTTGCAGTCGGTTGATTTGATATATAACAACGGAATTGTTACAATTTCTTTTAACAGCAGAGGTCATCGAATTAGCCTTCGAAACATCAAAACCCTCAACAAGTTTTATGAGGCCCCGCCAGGATTCCTATGTAAAAACAAATTTTTAAAGGCATTGTTATTTCGATTGGAGCTGCGAAAAAAAAATGAATTTTAAACATATTCTCTTTAATACAACTTTGGTTTGGCGGTCGTCTTTTATGATTAATGAGAAGATTGGGTCTGTAATAAATATCCCCGAGTACTATATCAGGGAAACCTGATACCTTATCTATATTCCTTCTAATAACTATTATCATAATTTTATGCAAACTTCGTAACCAAATAAAAGATTAACATTATCGTTCATGAACCTTGTAAATATATATATGTTCTAGTTGGGTGCCCGCTACGCCGGTCATCCTATTTGACCTGTAACCTTATGATTCAATAAAAAGTTAGTCAAGTGTAAAACCTGGCGTTGAATAGACCTGGCTCAAACCCTAGGTAGAGAAGACAGATATACAGTGCGTTTTCTTTAGTTAAGATCGATTTGGAAAGACTGGCATTTTGTGACAGGTCAATAACGAATAAGAATTTAAAATACAGAAAAACTGGTCCACAGTGCAACACACAGATATTAACCAACACTCTAAAAAATTTCAAATTTTCATCTAAAAAATTTTTTGAAACACCGGCGTCAAATTCACCTTAGCAGAATCATTCAACAAAATTTGATGCCGGGGCTCCATAAATTTTGTTAGATGAAAATTTAAAATTTCTTAGAGCGAATCTAATATACAGTTTTGACAGTGCACACATAATACCTTTCTTTAATACGTTTATGCTCCTCTAAGTGAATCTAATATACAGTTTTAACAGTGCACACATAATACCTTTCTTTAATAAGTTTATGCTCCTCTAAGTGAATCTAATATACAGTTTTAACAGTGCACACATAATACCTTTCTTTAATAAGTTTATGCTCCTCTAAGTGAATCTAATATACAGTTTTCACAATGCACACATAATACCTTTCTTTAATAAGTTTATGCTCCTCTACAGTGCACACATAATACCTTTCTTTAATAAGTTTATGCTCCTCTAGGTCCACCGGAGCACTTGTTGCTATATCCTGCAGTTGTCCAGCCATCTCAATATTATCCTTAATTTTTTAATTTAATAAAAATTTATGAAAAAAATTATTTTTGTTATTTTACCTTAATAAGCTCCTGCAGCCTTGATCTTCCAACCTCAACCTCCTCTTGTAAACCTTGTTTTGAGTCCTGAATAGGGTTCAACATGAACAGTTAACCAATTATGTACAGTCGTCGTCATATACATCAATACAATGAAGACGACGTTTGTTTGATTTTTACCAAGCTTTCAAACAGCTCGGATAACATAAACAAAGAAACAAAGAGAAGCTGTCAAAAAAGAGCTTCTCTTTGCTTACTTACAAGTATTTGTATTTTGAAAAAAAAATAAAAAAACTGTATTAGAAAATTATACATATTATACATATTATACATATTATACATATTTTACATATTATACATACTAAAAGGCTCAGTTTATAAAATACCTTATATTAGAAAGTTTTTAGAACGCGCGGTTAGTCCTAATCTTCTAGCTGTGTATCTGGTTTAGTGCCTGAATATCTAAATAATTCCCGCGCTATACGGTTCCTTTTCTCATAGCTGTGTAAAGTACATGGAGATCTAAAACTTTCAGCTCTATATTGTACCTGGAGTTCTATTATCTCCTAAATGCGTATAGTATCTAGAGTCTCAGAACACCCATCTCTGTATGGTACCTGAAGTTCTCGAATCACTTATCTGTGTATCCTGTACCTGGATTTCTAAATAATTCCAGCTCTGTATGGAACCTGAAGTTCTCGAATCACTTATCTGTGTATCCTGTACCTGGAGATCTAATTCTTCCAGGTCTGTATGGAACCTGAAGTTCTCGAATCACTTATCTGTGTATCCTGTACCTGCAGATCTAATTCTTCCAGGTCTGTATGGAACCTGAAGTTCTCGAATCACTTATCTGTGTATCTTGCACCTGGAGATCTTATTCATCCAGGTCAGTATGAAACCTGGAGTTCTCTACTCTCCTAGCTGTTTAAAGTACTTGGAGATCTAAAACTTCCAGCTCTATATTGTACCTGGAGTCCTAGAATACCCAGCTCTATATGGTACCTGGATTCCTAGAAAACCCAGCTCTATATGGTACCTGGAGTCCTAGAATACCCAGCTCTATATGGTACCTGGATTCGTAGAATACCCAGCTCTATATGGTACCTGGAGTCCTAGAATGCCCAGCTCTATATGGTACCTGGAGTCCTAGAATACCCAGCTCAATATGGTACCTGGAGTCCTAGCTAGAATACCCA
The DNA here is from genome assembly GCF_000591075.1 of Eurytemora carolleeae. Taxonomy (NCBI): domain Eukaryota; kingdom Metazoa; phylum Arthropoda; class Copepoda; order Calanoida; family Temoridae; genus Eurytemora; species Eurytemora carolleeae. The sequence continues at coordinate 29,203 of NW_019397584.1, read as the reverse complement.
GCTCTATATTGTACCTGGAGTTCTCTAATCTCCTCCTCGTATGCAACTAGAAGAGGGACAAGCCCTCCAAGCTCGTGTATCCAGGGGGCATCAGGGAACTCTGTCAGGGATATTCCTTAAAATTATCATAAAAATTAAGAGTTTCCGGAGGAAATATAAAAAAAAATTAAGGTTGTGGAAATATTTCTCCTGCAATTCCAAAAACGAAAAGGTAAGTTAGAGTAAAGTGCACTTTCATAGAAAAAGGTTGATAGATAGATATAATGGAAGCATGTTTTTAAATAAAGAAGGTAATAAACTGTTATGGTTGGATTAAAAAATTCTGCGAATGTCAAGAAAGGATTATGGCTGAAGTAAAGTGGTAAAGTTATAAATCCTTTTTTGTTCTTTAACATATTCTACTTTGAGTTAAACCAGAATAAACATTTGACGACAAACAAATATTAGATGGACACTAAAAACCAAAATGCAAAAAATAAATAGGATTTTGCAAATTACTTCTTTTAACTGAAGCTAAAAAGAAGCCACTTGCTGTTTAAAAATCTAGATGTCCAACGCTACAAAAAAAGCATAAGTCTGTATAAAATGAGACTAAACACAGTTATATCAAGATTTAGATTATTTCTAAGGCCAAACTATTGAATTTAAAATCTTTTTCTTATTATATATAATGTCTAATTTCAGCCCCCTGCCCCCCCCCTAATCAAAAAATGAAACTAACTCTACCACAAGAGCATAGCAATACCTTTCAGTTTTTAACAGAATTATAAAGTTTTTACAACTTTAAACTTTTTTTGAGCAGTTGGTTTAATTAATAAAAACTGCAACTCTCGTTGTAATTTCAAATGACTCTACATTTATAGAGGTGCATTTCTGATTTAAAACGACTTATCATTTAAGGAATATATCGTAGAGAACTGTGACTGAAAATAATTTAAACTCCGTAATTTTTATAAAAAATGTTTAAAGGTACTATAGAGAATCAGACATGCCTCTTTATAAATGAATGGCCAATTGAAATTACGTATACAGTACTTGTAATATCTAATGATCGCATAATTTCCACAACAAAAATTGTCAAAAACTAAATAAGAGGAATGCCAGTTTTAAGATATTGATCTCTTAATTACAATTGTTAACTTTTGAAATATGTTTTTTATTCATGTATTAACCAACCAGAGCCCGTTCTCTCCATAGAAAGTGGTCGTGTAGTTCACGTACTTTGGGGGACGATATGTTGGCCGCTAGATGTCTCCTGCTAAATTCTTATCTGATAGATAGATATTTCTCCGTACATTTGACGACCAATATAGGAGACGTCAAGTTGTCGACCAATGTAGTTTATGGAAGGAACGGCCTCAGGGTCTATTTATACCGGACGGAGTAAATAAAGAAAGAGGTTCAAAGATCCAATTCGAAACCTTAGAAATGAGTTCCGTTATATCTATTAAAAGTTTTCTGGTTTAATTCAATGAAAAACATGTTTTCACAAAACTTTGTTGTAAACACAAACTTCAATTTTTACTTGAAGGGCCTTTACTGTGCCTCTTTTTTAAATGAATTGGCACGTTCGACTCACAACGGTACCTTAAAATTGCGACTCTATCTTCCACATTATTGATTAATTTTTCAATGGTAACGTTAAAATGGAGGGTCACTTAAAATTTCGACGACTTTCCGCAGTGCAATTTTTTCATTTGAAAATTATTCGTATATAGGCTCCCTCTTCCCGGCTAAACAGCTGAACCGAATAAGCTTATAAAAGTAAAAAAAAAAATATTTTTAAAATTTAATTTTTCTCCACGGGAAACCGGCCCTTCGGCTAGTAATTCTTAAAAATGGTTTCTGTTCAACGACTAAAACAATGTTTACCTGTATCTAAATGTCTCGACTGCTCTTTACTGAAACAAAAGCATGTAGTTATTAAAAATCACATTTCTATAGTAATTTAGTCTTTGCAACAAACTTCAATTGTCTAGCCCTACATCTTTGCTACTGGATGGTGAAAGCCTTTGCTATTTAAAAAAACCCTAATTTGAAATACCTAAGGTCTACGTCATTGGGTTCCAAAGGTAAAGGGATTTTTAAAAACACAGTTTGTGGCAAAGAATTAATACCTTTGCAGAAAAACCACAATTTTATCACTTACTCTTGATGGGGAAAAAAGGCAATGCCGGAGAACTATAAATTCTCAGAATAGTTATTGTAAAAAATAGTTTTTCTAAAGCTTGTGTACATTTTTAATTTCAGGGGTACCATTGAGTATCTTTGATGACGCTCATTTATACCTTAGATGCTGAGTGAGTTTATAAACCATATTCTTGAGAACTGAAACTTCTCCTGGGGATTCATCCTTGCTCTCCAACCAATCAAATCCTTCAAACCTTCTCCGAACCTTTCTGCTCCGGGGTTGGAACCGTCTCCGTTGCTTCTCCTGGTTTGGGTTAACACTGCTCACGGTTTCCGAGAGTGGGTCTCTAGATCTAGACCTGGATCTAGGTCTAGGTTTGGGTCGAAGTTTGGAGGTTGGTTCGGAGTCAGGTTCTGAGAAGGGTTGAGGAGGAGGAGGAGGTTCAAATACTTTGCTGTACATATTCTCATCATTGTCCTCTTCCTCTCCATCCTGAATCTCGATCTGTTCTATATATCCATTCTTCTCCGGAAATCCTCCATTCTCTAGATATCTGTCCGTATCTAGATATACGTTCTGCTCCGTATCTCTATTCTGATCTTGATCCCGTCTACTTTTGTAGGAATGAATCTCAGCCTGAGTTTCATTTCCACTAAAAGTTCCAATATCGTCTAAATCACTGTCCTAAAACAAAAACAAACAAATATGATTTTTTATATTGATTTACAAACTAATTAGGTGTTGGGCATTTTCCCAAGGGCGACTACCCAAGTGACAATTACCCAAGTGGCAACTTCCCAAATGTGCAATTTCCCAAGCGGCAACTTCCCAAAGGTTAGGTTAGACCATCTGAGGCGCCGCAGTCTGCAATGGAGGGGGGGCCGAGCGCTGCAGCTAGGACAGACTTCGGAAGTTGCAGCTTGGGATTTTGCACATTTGGGAAGTTGCCACCTGGGAAAATAGCCTGGGGAAGTTGCCACTTGGGAAAAATCCTTTGATAACATCATTAATTACATATAAAAGACCCCAATATAAATTGTTAAAATTGAGAAATCAAGATCTACAATGAAAGTCGTCTTTATCTTTAAGATTAGAAACCTGATTTTGTAAATTTTTAATTCTGAAATTCTAACCTGAAATCTAACATGACTAGAATCCATTTTTAACCCTGTAGGGCCGGGGGGAGAACTGTTATCCTGAAATATTCAATATTTAACCCTGTAGGGCCGGGGGGAGAACTGTTATCCTGAAATATTCAATATTTAACCCTGTAGGGCCGGGGGGAGAACTGTTATCCTGAAATATTTAACTTTAACCCTGTAGGGTCGGGGGGAGAACTGTTATCCTGAAATATTTAATTTTAACCCTGTTGGGTNTAATAATAATAATATTAATAATAATAATGATAATAGGAGAACTGTTATCCTGTAATATTTAATTTTTAACCCTGTAGGGCCGAGGGGAGAACTGTTATCCTGAAATATTCAATATTTAACCCTGTAGGGCCGAGGGGAGAACTGTTATCCTGAAATATTTATTTTTAACCCTGTAGGGCCGAGGGGAGAACTGTTATCCTGTAATATAAAATTTTAACCCTGTAGGGCAAGGTTAGAACTGTTATTCTATAAAAGTGAATTCTTATTAATGTTCGTCCGTGTCGGGAGAGGGGGGGGGGAAGAGGTTTTCATGTCCCCCATACATTGTTTTACTTGAGAATATCGGCCTTTTCACTTTTTGTCAAGGGAAGAAAAGTTTAAAAATTAAATGGGGGGTTGGGAGCACATGAAAAAATAAAAGATGTGTAAAAATTATTGAACAAATGGTAGGTTAAAACAAAGAAATTGTTTTGATTAAAGAAATAAACAGATTATATAGAACGAAGATGAAAGAACAGCTTTTTAGGATTAATTGTTAGAAACAAAAACATTCTGTTTGTAACTTTCATCTTATTCCATTTCCCTAAAAGTGGTCTTACGTTATTCTTTTTCCCGCATAATCGACTAAAGATAGAGGGCATTACGTCATAATATATCTGAAATTTAAATCCTGTATGCATAGATTTATAATAAATAACAGATACGACGCTAGATGTCGTATTTTCAAGGTTCAGGGGTTTTTCATTTACAATAACCCTAAGGCAGAAGCCCAAAGGAGTTCCACGCAGGCGGAATTGAATTATAAGACAGAGAGAGAGCATGTGCTGCCTTCACGGAACTCCATTGGGCTTCTGCATCAGGGTTATTGAAGAAGAAAACAGCCTAAATCTGGAAAAGACGATAACTAGTTTCCTATCTGTTAATGTTTATTAATCTATGGCTATATGTAAGGAGGCAAAAACAAGACTTTATTAACAATAATACACTGCGTTTTTTTAAATAGATAATTTCTGTATTATTTGTGTAAATTAATTTTTTGTACAATAATGTTCTTAAATCCCCCGAGAGGAGGGAGGGGGTGCAGGGCCGTCATAAACCCAGCGTAATGACCTCCGGAGCCTCCTGATAAGCAGAATGACCACCAAGCCCCGAGAAACCGTCTCCGTGCCTTTCGCTACGTCTCCAAGCCTCTGTCTCCATGCCCTGCATTTTTGTCTCCAAAAAATGATTCGCTTTTACTTCCACAAAAACCTTTATTTTCAAACAATCTTAATAAAATGGTCATTATGCATATCAGGAGGCTCTGAAGGATATTTCGAGTGGCTCAGGCCGGCCTTGCCCTCGTTCAATTCATAAAATTCGGTCTCTGGAGTAAAAAACACCATAGCTTTGTTTAGATTCGCACTCAATTCACATCAAACAAAAGTAAATTTCACTTAATTCTGAAATATTATATGTATTCAATCATAACTCCTTCTATTGAAAAGCTATCTATTGAGATTGACAAATTGTTTTGAATTTCACATATGTATTTATTCCTAAAAGCAACACTAGAGGAGCTACGAGGTCACAAAGTAATGTCCGATAAACTGTTAAGTTTAGAACTCACACTACGTGTCTCCGTGTATCTGAAACTACCTGGATAAGTCTCCTCTCCGCTAAAGCATTTACGAAACCCGGAGTTTGGTCCGAGGGGAGTATACATTATACTTTCCCTGTGGTTTTATAGACCGGAGAAAAAGGGGAGGAAGGGGGGGAGATACCTGCTTTTACTTTTACCTGCTTCCAGGCTGATACATTCTTCTTGCAGTTAATAATAAACTGCAACAGTATGAGTAAAGGTAACATTTCATATCTTGCTTTTAGTTGCATTAAATCGCTTTACTAGAAGAGTATATTTTGTCTATAGATCGCATATTTAAGGAGTTTTAGGGGGGAAAACTTATTTGCTTTGAATGGTTTTTTTCTTATTCTTATTTTATTGTATAACGCTGATGTGCTCTGCTCTTTAAGATTGGAAGTTGAGTAAATTAGTTAAGAAGTAATTGAATTGATTCAAGTAATAGGAATAATTAAGGGCGGAGGAGACATGTATAATCTGTATAATAAAGCTCTTCGTTTATATATTTGTTTGTGTATGTGTTAGCTATAGCTGGCCAAACGGGTGGACCGAATGGGCTGGAATTTGTTAAGGGAACCCGTGGGTGCCCGGGGAGTAACATGGGCTAAGACATTTTTTTCTCTCTCTTCTTCTCCATAACCCTAATCAATATCCCTCTCCCTTCTCCTCCCTAAATACTAAGCTAACCCCCTCATGAACCTGTTTACCTAGCAGATGATGTAGATGCTGAGGGTGAACTGGTGAGACTAGACTACGATCAGGAGACTGCTAAAGGAGAGAAGGCTCTCAAGGTGAAGATACATCTAAAGATTTGTCATGATTTTATCCTTCTTAAAGGGACTGTAAACGTTAATCTTAATCAAGAATGATCAAGAATGAGTTATCTCTAATCTTCTCTTTAAAAGTTTAATATTTTCAAGAGTGGCTTGTGCTTTACTTCGGAAACAAGAGAGGAAATTGTCAGAATTAAGCCAGGAAAACGACAGTTTCTACTTTTTAACTGACAACTTCTCTTTTTTAATATTTTTATTTCTGCTGAATGAAAGCTTGCTAGATAAAAATGCTGAAATTGAAAGTCGTCTTCACTGAAGTGATCTGAACGCTTACCACTGTATAATAGCCAGGGGGTGGAAACTTCATGTGTGTGTGTCTGTACCTAAAGAGTGTGTGTAAGGAATACCGAACCGAAGGCATGTACTGTAGGTATATACAGTACATAAGAATCTCGGTATTTGTACATTCTAGGAGATATACATTTGTTTATTGCTAATTGTTTACTTAAAAATAAGTTTAATATACATGTAATATATTATTTATAAGTCAACAATATAAGCCAAATTGATATGCAAAGAATATAATTTGATTAAAGTTTACAATAAACTACTCGTTATTCAAGCTTAATTATAATTGACGACATTGCAATTTTCTTGACTGCAGTCATGCTGTGCGTCTGTACCAAAAGAGTGTGTGTAAGGAATACCGAACTTGTCTGCAGTACGACTGGCTTTCTCATGTCAGACCAGCGCCATTTCCTTTCCATTTATTCCTATTCCCTGATTATAGCAATATTTAAATCATATTTTCAGGTGATATGCTTGGGAGACAGTGCAGTTGGGAAATCAAAGCTAGTGGAACGCTTTCTTTTAGATGGGTAAACATGTAAACAAACAACAAATAGTGCAGCACACCGTACAAAACACAAACAAACAATAAATAGTGCAGTACACCGTGCAAAACACAAACAAATGAAAACTTAAAAATTCAAATCTTTCACTTTGTAACACAATTATATACTAAAGTAGAATATCTACATAAGATGTTTTCCATGCTGGCAAAAAAAGTTATTAAAGATTGACGAATACAGTTATTAAACTTCAAGCGGTGTTTCTGATAATCCTAATCAAATTATGCGTTATGTATGTCTAATCTTAATCCAAATTAATTTCTGCTCCAAATCCAAATTTAATTAGCCCAATTTAGTTCTGTTTCTAATCCTAATTTAAATATGTCATATGGTTCCAATCCTAATCCTAACAAAGTTCTGNAGTTCTGTTTCTAATCCTAATTTAAATATTCCATATGGTTATAATCCTAATCCTAACAAATTTCTGGTTCTAATCCTAATCCTAACAAATTTCTGGTTCAAATCCTAATTTAAATATACTATATGGTTCTAATCCTAATCCTAACAAAGTTCAGTTTCTAATCCTAATTTTAATATGCCATATAGTTCTAATCCTAATCCTAACAAAGTTCTGTTTCTAATCCTAATTTAAATATGCCACATGATTCTCATCTTTATCTAAATTCTAATTAACTCTTGAAAACAAAGTTTTCAGTAGGTTTAGGACTAAACTACTAAACAGAGAAAAAATAGGAACTATCTCAGAGATATGAATAAGGAAATAAACTTTTAACGCAATTCATGAAGTACACAAACATAATATACACAATAAGTACATAAACACATATCCTGAAACACATATGGTACACAATATCCATAAACTAAAACTAAAAGTAAATTGCACGTAAAGGGGATTTTACGAATGAAAACGTAACTTCTTTTTATAAATAGCTAGTGCACGCACCTCTGCCCCTTTAGTAAAAGTAAATTCAACATATACGAAGCATAAAGTCTGACCGCGTCAACCTTGTTGTACTGGTTAGTCCTGTTGATTGTCTGCTTTGATAACCCAATGTCCGTGCGGTACAATACAAACTGTGACCCGGCACGGAAATCCAAATATGCTACGGCTGCCTGTGATTGAGAAGAATTCTTTTGTAACCGAATTAATTTCCTTTACTCATTTTTATGCGTTAAAGAAAAACTAGTAGAAATTCTGAGATCCCATAATCGTACCAGTGGTTTTACTTTCTACTTCTATATAAATTGTAGTTAATAATAATACATACAGCATTATTATACTTAGTGTGCAGTTCACCAAGCACGTTTCATGCACAAAATACAGGCTAGCTGGATCGATGTGCACTGCAGTGGGCATGGCTCATACTATTTATCTAGATACATTCCCAGTAATTGATATTATTAATCTAGGTCACACGCATCTCATATTATGTTTTCAGGTACGCTCCTCAGCAGCTCTCTACCTATGCGTTAACACTGTACAGATACCGGAGTAAAAGGTCTGACGGAGATATCTTGATTGATTTCTGGGATACTGCAGGACAAGAGAGATTTAACTCTATGCACAGGTATGGGAAATATAGCAAATAACTTTAGAAATTTCCAGGACGCTTCCCGTCCATATTTGATTTAACTTTTAATTGTTGCACTTTAATTCTTTTTTTGTGTGAATTTTGACAAATTAATTAAGGCCAATTTTTTAATTATAAATTATGATTATGGCAAATTTTTTAATATTTAAAGGACCCGATCGGTTCAGCCGTTTTGACGTTTATTGGAAACAAACAAGACAAGCAAAGTATATATAGGATGGTTTAAGAGTCTAGCACTTATTTTATCATTTAAATTAACATTTTATAAAATCAGTGAGTTCATTAGCACACAATTTCCAAAATTAAACTCGAAATTCCAATTATGACGATAAAAAAACATTTTTGAAAACTTAGTTCAAGCGAAGTGGTTCAACTCAGTATGTGTAGATAAAATGCTTCTCGCTATTCAACAAATTTCATCCCGGGACGATTTACTTATCTAACCTATCTCTAGGTCCTACTATCACCAGGCCCATGCGTGTATCCTAGTGTTCGATGCTACTAGAAAAGTAACCTATAAGAACCTCTCCAACTGGTATTCAGAACTCAGGTTGGTTCGACTCATGGTTAAAGAAAAGATTAGTTGTGTTTGTTCGGATAACTGGTTTGTAAGTTGGTTGGCACTTGTTTAATATCGACCATTCCACGTCAAACTAAGGTAAATTCTACACAAGATTGTAATCTTAACTGAAGCTATTGAGAAGAACAAAAATGATTTGAATTTCTTATATGTTTCCTGATTTGGGAACTTTAGAATGGGATACCATTAATCCCGACTGCTTAATCCGAATATCCAATGTGGACACTTTTAATTTCTTGCTTAATCTACTCTTTTTTTGGATATAGTACAGAAAAATCAAAAACCGGTTTTTTAACGTTAGAGAGTTCTTCCGTTTCTGTATATCAATCTTAAATAGGCGCAAAAATTCAAATTTCCCGGCATCTGATACGCGACTCTGATTGATTGAATTTCATACACTATTCAGGATACAAGGTTAGTCTCGAGATTAAGAAAAAGAGGGTATCAAGCATTGCTCTCGATATCCACCATTCTAAAGTTCTGAAAACATTTCTCATACTTGCGCGTAAAATCAAATTAGAGGAGCTAAAAGTTCAGAAAGTTGTCCCAATAATGTCCCGGCTTAAATTTTTCTTTCTCCTTCTATCTAGCCTGTTATAGCGATAATTCAAAAGTTTTAAAATTTCGTAACTGGGATATTTCGCTATTACATTTTAAATTATATTTAATCCACAGTGTGATTGGACAAAATCAATAAAAAAATGTCTTATAAACCCACAAAACTATTAAGTATTAATGCTTTGTTTCAGGAACAAAAGAATTTAAATTATAATTTATAAAACCAAAAAACCTAAATAATTTTAAAAAGTCCCACAAACAGAAACATCTGATCAGAATCAGTGCTGATCTATTCATAATTTAAATGTGGTGTAAAGTGTCATTTTAAGTGACCCTCCGTGCAAAGATGACAATGTCCGATTCACAACGGTACCCTTAAACCTTTATCTAATCAATAATTTGAAAATATTGCAGTTTTTCTAGACTTTAAAGTGTTTAATTCTGATAATTCCTGTAAAATATAAATGCGCAATCACTTTTGTAGAGAAACCACAATAGAAAATAATCATTTTCTAATTCATACTTAATCAGACAAAGCTCTTGTGAGTCGTGAATTGGGTATTGCCCTCTTTGCAAGGAGGTTCACTTGAAATTTCGCGAGCACTCCCTTAAAGTAAATCTCTGAATATTTAGATCCTACCGTCCTTCTATCCCAGCTCTGGTTGCTGTAAACAAGATAGATGAGAACCTAGAAGTAACGGAGAAATCCTTCAACTTTGCAGCAAAGGAAACTATTCCCATCTATTCACCGAGGGGAGGAAGGCCAGCCACAACAATTTCTAGTCCGAGCCACATTCTCCTCATTTTCTTGTCCGAGCCACCTCGAAATCCTCGTCCTTCGAATATTATCTTTTTAAAGTGTTTAAATCTATAAAACAATTTTTTAAGAATCGGGTCACGTTAGAGCATTAACGAAATATTTAATTTTTGTAAATCGAAGAAAATACTTTCAATAGAATTAAAGTTTTTAAGTGCAAAATCCTGAAAAATATTCAAATTTTTTACGCGCATTTTCAGATAATCTCGGTGTAGAATGCCGCAAATTATTTCAAGTTTATAGAACTTTAATTTTTTTTTGTTATTTATAGCGAAAACCGTGGAATTTTTTCGGGTTGTTCTATGGGGCAAATTATAAGCAGAGGTGTGCCAAATATTTTGCTATTTATTTTGTATCACGAAGGTTTGCCATTACGGAGGCAGAAGAGATTTAAGTTTTACCTAAATAAAGTTTTACATTATTCTCACGGCTTTGAAGATTTCAACATGATGTAAGCATTGCAATACTTAAGTCTATCCATATTTTATGCCCTAACGTGGACTGATTTTTAAAAGATAGCTTGATCTTCAAGCATTAGAAACTTTAAAACACATAATAAGCGAAGGACGAGGATTTTGAGGTGGCTCGGACGAGAAAATGAGGAGAATGTGGCTCGGACGTCATGTTCACAATTAATTTAGAAGATGGGCGCGAAGCGCCCTCTAAGGCTAGTTTTCTATATATATGATATATGGTAAACTATCATAATGATAAATCAATGGGTAAAAATTTGGCTAAATGAAATTTAAAATGTCTACTTATAAATTTTGATTCATTTAAACAAATTCAAATAATTTTTTTACTTTGTTATACGGACAGTGAGACCTATAAAACTGTGGAATAGGAAGAAGATATTTACGGAGTTGAATTGGTATTTGATGTTGTTCAAAGCAAATAGTTTTACCATTAGCTTTAAATTCAACGTATTTAGTGAAATGAGTCTGTGTACACTGCACAATTGCTGTTTTTTTACATTTGACATTGTAAAACTTGAGTCTAACAATCGTCTTCCTATTCCGAAGATTTATGCGTCTCACTGTATATTTGATGTTTAGAGACGCTATCGACAAGGCAGTGGAATACAAGAAGAATCCGACTGATCTAGAAGACCAGATTCTAGAAGAGCTCGACAACTTCCATATAGACAAGGACAACTCAGAGGACAATAAGGACGACAACACCTCAAAGGACAAAGATAAAGAGGACAAGATTTAAATCCAGAAGATTTAACCTGAATTAAGAAGTAAAAGTCTAATAAAAGATTTAAAAGAATTAAACTCTAATTTTCTAATCCATACATCTGACGTCAGGTAGATATTTCTATGGTTTCTTCAATGGTCTACTCCATCATATTCCTTAAACTCTAATTTTCTAATCCATACATCTGACGTCAGGTACCTTAGATATTTTCTAATCCATACATCTGACGTCACTTACCTTAGATATTTTCTAATCCATACATCTGACGTCAGGTACCTTAGATATTTTCTAATCCATACATCTGACGTCAGGTACCTTAGATATTTTCTAATCCATACATCTGACGTCACTTACCTTAGATATTTTCTAATCCATACATCTGTACCTTAGATATTTTCTAATCCATACATCTGACGTCACGTACCTTAGATATTTTCTAATCCATACATCTGACGTCACGTACCTTAGATATTTCTATGGTTTCTTCAATGGTCTACTCCATCATATGGCAACGAAATAAGGATTAGAAAGTTTAGGCAATTGATTAGTTCCATTAAAGGTGAATTATCATCATCATTGTCCACGTGTTTAGAGAACCTGAATAATCTATGATCTATTGCCTCGTTAATTATTTCAATAAAATAATCAGATTCAAACATTGAACATGAACATAGATATTTATTTTTGGTATTTTAAACCATCAAACGCAAATTTGTAACATGATGATAAATAATAAAAATTAAAAGACTAATATACAATTAGTTTCCTAGATTAATCACGTGATTAAATTTGAATGGCATGTATTGTTCCTCTTCAAGTAACTAAATATGAAAAACTATCATGATTAACAAAATCATGACTTTGCTTCCCTTCCCTGGGCCCGCGGATTTTTTTCTAAAACAAAAAACTATTTTATCGATATGAAAATTGATATGAAAATATGAAAATAGTGAAACCACATTCATTCACGATAACGGATCACTTCTCATGAAAACTGACGTTTACAATAATTATGTATTTCTCAATGTTATCGCAATAATAAATAAATTCTGTTGACAATATGCCAAGTTTATTGTTCTGTGTGAAGTGAATGCATAGTTATTAAACTGCATTTTATTTGATGCATATTCTCTAAACTAGCTGGACAGTTTAGATTCAAGGACTAGGATAAAAATATAATTAGATTAAAAACTATATTCTTTGCTTGCTCTAAAGTTGATATATATATACGGGTGAGGGGAAAAACCGGGATTATAGAAGTTTTGGACAAAATTAACATTTTTTTATTTCGGATTTTAGGCATAAAAAAATTAAATGTGATAAAAATTTTAAAATTTTTTTGGAAGATTGAAAAAAATCTGCGAAACCAAATTTTAAAAATATTTTGTGGATAAAGTGGATCTAGTGGATCTAGTGGATCTAGTGGATCTATTGAATCTATTGAATTTAGTGGATCTAATGGATCTAAAACTATTCCCTTGTAAAGCCTACCCTGCTAATTACACAGGAACAAATACATATCATGTAATGGGGGGCGGGGCTTCATAGTGCCAGATCCTCCTTTTTAATACAGGGGTTTATTTTTCTAATAGAAACAGGAGGAGAGCAATAAAACCTCAACCTCAACCTCAACCTCAAACTCAACCTCAACCTCAACCTCAATATTTGTCTCCATCAAAATTCAATCGTCATTAATTTTTTAAAAATTTTGAAAATCCGCTCCTCAACCTCAACCTCAACCTCAACCTCAACCTCAACCTCAACCTCAACCTCAACCTCAACCTCAACCTCAACCTCAACCTCAACCTCAACATCAACCTCAACCTCAACATCATCCACAACATCATCTTTAATCTTTACCTCAGACTAAACCTCTACCTCAACCTCAACCTTAACCTCAACCTCAACCTCAAGTCAGCCTCAGCTTCAACCTCAGCCTTAACTTTAAGATCAAGCTCAAGCTCAACCTCAACCTCAACCTCAAACTCAATCTCAAACTCAATCTCAACCTTAACTTCAAGGTCAAGCTCAAGCTCAACCTTAACTTCAAGATCAAGCTTAAGCTCAACCTTAACTTTAAGATCAAGCTCAACCTCAACCTTAACCTCAACCTCAACCTCAACCTCATCATCATCCTCAACATAATTTTTAATCTTTACCTAGGCCTATACCTCCACCTCAACCTCAACCTCAACCTTAACATCAACCTCAATCTCAAGTCAGCCTCAGCTTCAGCCTCAGCCTCAGCTTCAACCTCAGCCTCAGTATCAACTTCAACTTCAACCTCAACCTCAACCTCAACCTCAACCTTAATCTCAACCTCAAACTTAACCTCAATCTCAACCTCAATCTCAATCTCAACATTAACTTCAAGATCAAGCTCAACCTCATCCTCAACATTAACTTTAACTTCAACCTGAACTCTTAAACTTCAACCTGAACCTCAATTATATTCCTAAACTAACCTCAACCTGAGTCCTAAATAATCTATAAGGTTGGTTGATGAACCCCTGTATTTAATTTAGTAGAAGGATGAGCGAGTAAAGATTAGTTTACCGGGGAATATTCTAGGTTTAACAGTTCTCCATGTAGATGTATAACTTACACACCAGTTCTCCTGTATACCTGGAGTCATTATACACTCAACCTTGTCTAGTTGGAAGATGAGCTGGAAAGAAGTAAACGAAGATCTGGAGAGAATGGAAGATGAAGTAAAGAGAATGGAGGAGAAGGACGAACCCCAATCTACAGATAGAGGAAAAACTTCTAATAAATCACCTGGAGCTACGAATACGAAATTTGCGTTGAGTAAAGATCTTCAACTTTTAGATGAGATTAGAAACTTTGACAGAGAACGAGGACTGAGAAGAACTAAGGCAGGAGAAGAAAATATAGACCCTGGGGCTAAATCAAGTTCAGATATTAGTACAATTGTAGAGATACATCAGGATGAAGATACATCCAACCCTAGGAAAGGTTGGCAAGAAACCCCGGTTATCTGGCTAGAAAAAGAGGTAAACCCTGAGCCAAAAAGAAAAATAGGAAGAATAGTGAAACCCTGGAGCAGAACGGATTCAAAGTCCGACACAGTTCCCAAACCTACGGAATGGAAAAACACCGAACCTTTGAGCCGGACGGATAGAACTCCGGAACCAAGATCCAGTTTTGAAGATAAAGAGAGAAGAATATCTCAAAGTTCTCTTGGAGTTGGCGAAATAAGGTTTATATAATGTTAAAAGTGTTATAATTAAGTTGAATTGAAACTTTTAAAACCAAAATTTCGTTGTTGTCTGTAACGGTAGAAATCCATGAACCGGTTCAGAAAGAGCCAAAGAGCTATAAATATTCGTGTTTAAAAAGAAATTTCAAAATGTCTCCTTGCTTGCTTAAATTAAGGCTAAAAGAGAACCGTTTAACAAAGTGTCACTAACAATTTATTAAAAATAAGTACGGTAAAGTCAAGGGACCTTAAAGTAAAGAGACAACGCCACCAATATAACCGTTATCTGTAGGAGATCAAAATATCTTTTCTTTTTTGAATATAAAAAAAGAATATTAAAAAAAATATTTTTTGGCTATATTTATGAAGGAGTTATCGCAGAGAGTAGGAATTATAGTACGGAGACCTAGTATCGGAGATTAATTATATTTATAAAGGAAGGATCGGAGAGTAGGAAGTATATTACGGAGACCTAGTATCAGAGATTAATTATATTTATAAAGGAAGGATCGGAGAGTAGGAAGTATATTACGGAGACCTAGTATCGGAGTTAAATTATTTTTATAAAGGAAGGATCGGAGAGTAGGAAGTATATTACGGAGACCTAGTATCAGAGATTAATTATATTTATAAAGGAGGGATAGGAGAGTAGGAAGTATATTACGGAGACTAAGTATCAGAGATTAATTATATTTATAAAGGAGGGATCGGAGAGTAGGAATTATAGTACGGAGACCAAGTATCAGAGATTAATTATATTTATAAAGGAAGGATCGGAGAGTAGAAAGTATATTACGGAGACCAAGTATCAGAGATTAATTATATTTATAAAGGAAGGATCGGAGAGTAGGAATTATAGTACGGAGACCTAGTATCAGAGATTAATTATATTTATAAAGGAAGGATCGGAGAGTAGGAAGTATATTACGGAGACCTAGTATCGGAGTTGAACCTACTTCTCCTTCTCCTTCCGTGGACAGACTTTCAGTCACATTCGCTCCAGGCATATTTATATATTTTCAGCCTTTAGTAAACTTTGCAGAATATGCACATTGTACAAGTATGTACGGTAATCCCCATAAAACTGTAGAATTGGAGGCGTTTGTTAAACTCAAATTGTGATCTTAAATAATCTAATTCATATGACAAGTATGCAGTCCACATAGACCTTTTTAATTTAATAGCTTTATTTTTAAAACAATATTTGTTTCATAACAAAATTAATATAAGACTTAAATGTCGTCTTAATTCTTACAGTTTTATGGGGCCCTCCGCACATAAATTAGGCCTAGGTTAACAACTCTAACAGCAAATTGTTTAATGATATCAATAGCGATCAAATCCAAATTTGATTTGGATTCAGCTTATGCCTCCTTGCAATTTTTGCAAAAAGTCCTTTACAGGTTTTCTTTTCTAGGCGGTAAAAACCCCCATTTTGTTTTACTGTTTCCACACTGCAGGTATACTTCCTGCATGTGTGCTATCTAACCCTATGGCCCTCAACATCTTTTTATAGAAAAAAAATGTCTTACAAATTATTTAATTTCCTTTAAATCAATTCTCTTACGTTTTAATGTTTAATAATGAGTTTATTTCACCTATAGCGAATACACACGTTAAAAGTTATCTAACAAAGGATATGTCCATGAATTGAACTCTTTGAACTCCTTTTCAGGTTCAAAGGGACTGACAAAATTCCAAAGATAATATATATATAGATACGCAGGCAGGTATAAATTTAGAGGTCTTGAGAAAATGTGCAAACAGCACCATCTCTGTCGTACGCATGGCATTTTATCCTCTGGATTGTTGCTAATTTATCACTTTGTTTATGCGTGATAACACTAAATGCGTACTATAGTATCAACAATTTATACTGCATATTGTACTTAATGAAACAAATTCAACAATGCAAATAAAACTGAGGTAGGAATTTGACTAGACAAAGTTTAAATGTGCAAGTTGTACTGAATGGCAAACGTAAATTAACGCAATTTAAATAAAAATTATGACTATAAAAGTACATCGAGTCTAGGAAAAATTACAAATGATCTGATCATAACATAAACAAAACGCGTACTGTATCTTTGTGTTACCTTGAAATTAAATTTTATTGGTCAAACAGGTCCAGATAGCAACACTTGAACTATACAGGATGCAATACGCGTACTGTATGTTTTTATAACACAAATGCGTATTTCCTACAGAAGGCAGCAAGGGGAGAAAGGAATATTGAAAGTAATCAATTTGCTATAGATGTCTCTCCTTGCACCTTTTCTCAGAGGTTCAAAAATTAGTTCTCTGCTACAAGCAATTTAAGAAGGAGGTTTCTACCTGCCTGCATATCTATATATATATTATCTTTGCAAAATTCCTACCGAGGGATTGTCTAATTTTCCTTCTCTAATCTCTGTTCTGTGTTTAAAGTTGATTTAGATTCTTATTACGTCATAACTCATTATAACTGGTACAGAGTACAGACTACAGAGTGTCTCATGAAACATGAATGTTGAGCGACGACTAGAACACTGTCTTTGATCTTTGAAACAATAATCTAAAAATGTTCCTAGTTCTAGTATTTCCAAAAAGTGGTCTGCTTTTTTGTGTTTTTTTATAATTGCCGAATTTAATGAATTTGAGCCGCGTCTCAAATCCGCCAAAAACCGGTTTCAATTGAGTGCCGGCTTAAATATTTAAACATTGAATACAATTTTAAGTGGAACAAACTTTATTTTAGCCCCGTCTCAAATTCAAGCCGCGGCTCAAATTCTTTAAATTTGGCCTCTGGAAATATTTCCCAATCCAAGTATTTCCAGAATGTGGTCTGCTCTTTTTGTGTTTTTATAATTACAGGAGATAAAAAGGATTTATTTCAGATAAATTTTTTTTTGGAATATTTTCATAAATCAAAGAATATCTTCCTGTCGTCTCTCAACTGTCATGTTTCGTGGGACGTGGAAATTAACGGAGATGTAATATGTTAAGAGGATACAGTCCTGGAGAAGAAGGATCAGAAGAAATCTATTCTAGTTGTGGATACAACTCCAGGTCTAGATCTCCAGGAGGTTCAGGAACCAGGTATAGATCTTCAGGAGGGTCAGGAAGCAGGGCAGGACGAGGAGGATCGGAGAACCCTCCTCACCTTGGATTCTAGCTCAGAAGGTTTGCATTTTATTCAAAAGAATTGTACATCCTCTCTCAATCTTTACAATTCATCTCTGTCATGAAAAAGATAGATGTATACAAAACAATGAAGACGACTTTCGATTTAAATTTATGATTTTTACAAAGCTTTCCAACAGCAGGGATACATATAAACATGGGGACAGAGAGAAGGCCCCCTTCTAGGTTCAATATTTCCTTGATTATACTGAATTATATAATTAAATGATTATAATTATAATTATTTTCAAACTACTCTGTGTATATTCATTCAATGTTCAGGGGCTCCGATTTCATTGAGTTTTGGAGCTTTAAAGCGAACAACTTCTTCAGCAACCGGTAAAGAATTAGGATTTTTCCACAAACTGAAATTTGAAATCCCTATATCTTTGCAACCCGATTGTGTACACCTTTCAAGCTAAGATTACACTAAAGATCTAATTCCTAGTTTAAAATATTAAAGGTCTAAGACATGGAGTTCCAAAGATTGGGATGAAAGACAAGTTTGACAAGTCTGTGTCAAAAACTCAATTCCATTGTGTTTTTTTCGATTATTATCAAAGATGCAAAGAAACTGATTACTCGCCTCGACCTTTTAATCCCTAAATTTTCGTAACCTGATAAAATTTGTGTAAAGATTCGATTTAGTTTTAACTTTGCCTCTTTCTTCAAGCAATCAAAGTTTGAAATATGTCTAAGATATTAAGCAAATAGAGTTTTATGAAGAAATCAGTTCATCAAAGGGGCTGTTCTAACTTCAATAAATCGTCTATTTTAAAAGAGCGTTGCCCGATTTACATCGGTATACACCTTAAATCTTTATTGGAATATTTCTAACTTGAAGAGTATTTGATGTTTATTATTTTTCTTCATTGTTTTATGAAACTATGGTGTACTTTATCATTATTACTCACTTCATCGTGAATTTCATAATGAACGTGCTAGAAAGTAATCATCGTTAATATTAGCTGTACATTATAGCAAGGCTATAAAGTTTTGATTGGTTCCCGGATTTTCTCAAAAAAATTTAGGATATTTCCAAAATATTTTTTTCAATTAAAATAAAAATATACTTGAAATCAGCTTTCTATCTTGACTTCTGCTTTGTTTCAGAGCTAATTAGATCTAGAAACAGCCATTGAAATAAGAAAAGTACACAAACGTTTCATAAAATTACCTATAACACTATTATTTTGGCACGACGTGCTAAAACATTTTTGGACTTAAATTTTCTCTATATCTCAAAGGTTCTGGCCTGTTCAGATTATATTGTGTCCCTTCGCTAAAGCTCGGGACAAAGTTAAATCTAAAAAGGCTTGAACCTTTTTTATTGGTTTCCGCAAACCATAAAATCAAGAATAAAGAAACATACAATTTCTCAACAATATTTTATTAATTACATATATGTAAAGACTGTTCTTATACTCCTACTGTCGAAAGTAATTAGTAGCAAAAACAGGAAAATAAACATTGAATCTCAACCCCAAAAAATATTTTAAAAGATTTTGTGAATTGCAAAAAAAAATTTTTATCGAACAATTGTTTATTTTCAGGGTTTAGGAGAACAAGCTTTTCCAGTGATCATAGAACTTATATTTCCTTTAGGTTCAGGAAACTTTTCTTTTATTAATTAATTCTTTTAGAATTGCATTGTTTGCTCTATACGCCCTTTATTCCGAGTATTTTGCAACAAATTGTAAACATTGAGTTTATTTGAAGTCATTTCCAGAAACATTTCTTTAATATATTTTATTCATAGAAACAATCCTTCACAACTCTACTCCCTTTATACAATTCCCCCCCAAGAAAGAGTTGAATGTCTGATTGACAACGGTTTCCTCTTCACCTCTCTGAGCAACTATGAGAACTATATTATCGTTTTCTAGTCACTTTTGTTCTCTAGTTTTAAGATAGAAAATCTAGAATATATTTGCACTTGTTACTCTAAAAGAGGTTTGAAGGGGTACCGTTGTGAATCGTGAATTCAGTTCAATTTAAATGGAGGTTCACTTGTTGACAGTTTCTGTAAAGAAAAGTTGATTAAAAGTTCTCCGGATCCTGACAGACCAATGAGTACTTTACCCCAGGATGTGTCCGACACCGATCTAGGAATATATTTGGTTCTCTTATACCTCTCCACACTCCCGACCCAACCTTTGATAAATTGTACAGACATGTTTCGCATTCCGCAATTTTTATTCCAGATCAAGAGATCCAGGAAACTACGAATATCTTTATTTCGCAACAATCTATACACAGTTATGGATATTATGAATCAACTGTCGAGATCGGGGCTTTGATGTCTCATGTGGTCTTTGCCCTTGGTTCGACTTGTCTGGTGTCCATTCTTATTTTGTTAGTCCTAGATATTACAATTTGTAAATTTGTTAAAACTTTTAAAGGAGTATTTGACAATATCCTGAACTATAATTCACAGTGGTAAATGATCAGTGTCCGAATTTAATGAAATAAAGCCGCGTCTCAAATCCACCAAAAACCAGTTTCAATTGAGCGCCGGCTTAGATCTTCAAAAATTGAATACAATTTTAAGTGGAACCAATCATATTAGAGCCGCGGCTTAAATTTGAGCCGCGGCTCAAATTCTTTTAATTCGGCCTCAGGTTTAAACTCTAAAAATGGTTATCAGCAGTATTATTAGTATTTTAAGGATTATTAAGCTTAAAATAGTGTTATGTATTACAAGATTTAAGTAAAAGTAACAAAGATGAGAAAAAGTCAATCTCATCTAAATAAGACGCTTAAGATAAGAACTTGTGATACAACTTTTATTCTACATCGTTAAAGGGACTGTAAGCGTAATTTTAAGTGACCCTCAATGCAAATATAACAATACCTGATACCCTTGATACAGTACCCTTGAAAGCTTTGTAGATCAAATGAAAAGTATGAATTATATACCCATCTTTTTATTCATTTAACCCAGGGGGGATGATAGTTCTCTACCTGTGTGCTCAGTTCGCTGAACTGGTCACTTACAACTGTTTACTAATATTGACTATAGGCAAAGAGAATAGAATATATATTAGACTGGAATTTACTAAATTACTAGAAAAAAGTGTAAAACGACCATTTTGTTGTACTGTTTTCATACTGCAGGTGTATTTCACATATTTGTGCTATATATAACCTTTTGGGCCCTGGAACATCATTTTATAGAAAATCGAAAATGAATAATAAAAGAAAACCAAATTATGAAATAGGCTGGTTTCATAATTGACCAATGATCATTTCACATAGACTCTATGCCTTTCACTTTACAAACGATGATTAAAAATAACTATAACTATAAATCAAATGATATTTTGTATTCACCTAATTCATTGTATAAAGTTTATTTAACAGCTTTAAAAAATTCGAAATTGAAATGGATAGTATAGGGAACATACTTTATTAATGTACTCTACTTCATATAATTTGTGAACATTTACATGATTTGTACACTTTGAACTCCCTTTCAGACTGAAAGGGACTGACAAAATTCATACCAAGGGATTGACTAAATTCCACTCTAATATATATTCTATTCTCTTTGACTATAGGTTAGGCCAGAATTAACTTATAAGAAACAAATATGCAGTTCATGCAGTACGCTCTCGATATAGTTCATGGTCTATACGCTTAGTAAAGGATTAGCGTACATCATCACTCTATACACTATAACCTCGTTGACTTAGCCCGTATATTCTTTATTGTGGCTTCTTTAAAAATTAACTTACGCATTTCCTGCTTGTAACAAATGATGGAGATGTTATCAGAATTTACACTTTTCAAGTCAGAGATACAAAGTTATCTTCTACATAATTGATAAGATTAAGATTTACGGGTTACAGTAGCGAAATTACGCTTACATATGTCCCGTTTAGTCTACTTGAAATACCTGAACAATCCCTTATATTGAAACCATATACTTGAAATACCTGAAGAATCCCTTATATTGAAACCATATACTTGAAATATCTGAATAATCCCTTATATTGAAACCATATACTTGAAATACCTGAAGAATCCCTTATATTGAAACCATATACTTGAAATACCTGAAGAATCCCTTATATTGAAACCATATACTTGAAATATCTGAACAATCCCTTATATTGAAACCATATACTTGAAATACCTGAAGAATCCCTTATATTGAAACCATATCTAGAATTAGAATACAGTTCAAGTATCACAGAGATGGCCGAGTCAAGGTAACCAATAATCAGCCAGACATATTAAAACCACGTTGATTAGATTGAACCAGTTCTCTTGTTTGAGCTAAAGACAAGTGGTTCAATTTAATCTTTGCGGTTCAGCTATTGTAATTTATGACGGTTTTACAATATGTACGATCTTTATGTTCCACTTCTTACTTGTTAAAAATGTAAAAAATTGAGTTTTTGTAAAATGATTATTTCTGTTTTTACAAAGCAAAGAGAGGAAATGGGTGGGGAAAATAAGGGGGTGGGAGCCTGCGACCTGGATCAAATATTAATTCGATTGTGCCTATAAACCTGATTAAACAAAATAACAGTAAAAAACTTTAGTGAGCCTTAACTTTCAATCCCATTTTCAATCTTTAATAATCCTAGTCTGCATTCCAGGAAACCGAAGAGAAGGACTTCTAATAGTTCTAGTGTCATGAGCAGGACGGGTCGGAGTAGAACAGGACGGAGTAGGACGGGTTCGATTCATACAGCCATATCTTCTCTCCAATCTGACTCAACATACGAGGCTTTAAAACTCCACAGGTTTGGTATATATTAAAGATTTGTAGTTACAAGATATTTAATGAAATGGTTATGGGGTATTTCAGGTTATCCATATATGTATATATAAAAAGTAGTAATCTTTGTTTTTTGTTTTTTAGTAATGATGCCCTACTCCAAAACTATTCTCTGATAACAGTTTAATCTCATATTTAATCGCTTTATCTCTATATATTAAGTAGTAATCTCTGTTTTCTGTTTTCTTGTTTGTTAGTAATGATGCCCTACTCCAAAACTATTCTCTGATAACAGTCTAATCTCAACTTTAATCGCTTTATCTATATATATAAAGTAGTAATCTCTGTTTTTTTGTTTGTTAGTAATGATGCCCTACTCCAAAACTATTCTCTGATAACAGTCTAATCTCAACTTTACTCGTTTTACCTATATATATATAAAGTAGTAATCTCTGTTTTCTTGTTTGTTAGTAATGATGCCCTACTCCAAAACTATTCTCTGATAACAGTCTAATCTCAACTTTAATCGCTTTATCTATATATATATAAATTAGTAATCTCTGTTTTCTGTTTTCTTGTTTGTTAGTAATGATGCCCTACTCCAAAACTATTCTCTGATAACAGTCTAATCTCAACTTTACTCGTTTTATCTATATATATAAATTATTAATCTCTGTTTTCTTGTTTGTTAGTAATGATTCATTCATATTCAGAGTATGTCCGTATCCGATATATTTAGGTCTAATAATGCAGGTAGAATATAAACTGACCTATAGTCAGATCATTAAAACGAATATATTAACATACGACCAATTACAAAGATATAGCAATATTATAGTGTATTTATAAAATGTTTGTATGGCCGATCATAACTCATGAATTCCTGGACCGATTTGCCTCAAAGGAAAAAATAACTAAAATCTTAATTTAAGACCAAGCGCGGGTAAACAGCAGGAGTAATTATGGGGTTGTATACAGTTCTTCCAGTTTCTTTTAATTCTTGCATTATAGTTAGTTAGTTCCAATACTTGTTTAGTTAAAATATTTACATAGTTAGTTAGTTCCAATACTTGAGTTAAAATATTTACATAGTTAGTTAGTTCCAATACTTGTTTAGTTAAAATATTTACATAGTTAGTTAGTTCCAATACTTGTTTAGTTAAAATATTTACATAGTTAGTTAGTTCCAATACTTGTTTAGTTAAAATAATTACATAGTTAGTTAGTTCCAATACTTGAGTTAAAATACTTACATAGTTAGTTAGTTCCAATACTTGTTTAATTAAAATACATACATAGTTAGTTAGTTCCAATACTTGAGTTAAAATACTTACATAGTTAGTTAGTTCCAATACTTGTTTAATTAGAATACATACATAGTTAGTTAGTTCCAATACTTGTTTAGTTAAAATACTTACATAGCAAGTAAGTTCCAATACTTGTTTAGTTAAAATACTTACATAGTTAGTTAGTTCCAATACTTGTTTAATTAAAATACTTACATAGTTAGTTAGTTCCAATACTTGTTTAATTAAAATACATACATAGTTAGTTAGTTCCAATACTTGTTTAATTAAAATACATACATAGTTAGTTAGTTCCAATACTTGTTTAGTTAAAATACTTACATAGTTAGTTAGTTCCAATACTTGTTTAATTAAAATACATACATAGTTAGTGTTTAATTAAAATACATACATAGTTAGTTAGTTCCAATACTTGTTTAGTTAAAATACTTACATAGCAAGTAAGTTCCAATACTTGTTTAGTTAAGATAATTACATAATTTGTAAGTTCTAATACTTGAGTTAAAATAAGTTAAATGAGTTATATTCAAGTTGTGATACCTTAAAAGGTTTGTTACGTTTACTTACTTTTCTTAAAGTTAAAATAAGTTAAATGGGTTGTATAATGTATATGGTAGTTCAAGTTTTGTGCTTTTATATTTTACATATTTTATTCTTCATTTCTTTTTGAATATTATGTATTACTAGCTGTAAAAAAGGGGAGAAAAAAATTTGTTTAAACATTTAAAAAAAAAAAATCAATTTTTGTTATCTTATGTCACCCTCAGGCTTCCTATGAGTGTCCACAAAAAAATTAAGCCCATTTGGTCCAGCTTTTTGGCCGAACAGAGGGAACATTTAACGGATTTCTTGTTTTATTATATAGATGAATATTATGAAATATCTTGATCATATACTGTATAGAACTTCTCTGTGGTTTTTAAGATTCTTTTTAAAAACTTAGAAGTCTCTTATTTCTACATTGAAGAGATTATATACTGTAAAATAAATATATAAGACCAGGCCTCTCTGATGACAGAAAATTATTCTTTATGAATTCTCTTTTGAAGAGGTTTTGAAGTGGTATTGTAATTATTTGCAACTGCTTTACAAGGAAGTTCAGGGAATTTTACTTTACCAAGGGTTCCCAAGATTAATTTTGACTACAAACACCCAGAGTGCAGCAAGGGATGTTTGTAGGCTAAATTGGTCGAGGGAACTCGTGATTAAGTATAATTTTTAATTTCGCGAAAAAGAAGTTGTACACAATTTTATCGTCTTTTAGTCTTTTAAGATGCAAATGTGCGAATTTGTTCACGAAAACTTCTCAGAGCGGGTCCTTATTTTACTTTATTGTCCCAAGGGACGTTAAGTAACTCAATGTCTCTCTGTTGGGGGAATCAGAGGTCGGTAATGTTGGTCAAAAGACGGTAAAAATACATAAAGTACCAGTTTGTAACTTCTTCTTACAGATAAAAATCTACATATATTCTGCATTGTAAACATTACAGAGGTGTTGATATACAAATACCAAATTTCGGCAACTTCCTAAACATAAACTCAGAGTTATTTACGTTTTCTATATTGTAGAGAGGTATTGGGTAAGGTGAAATACCAGATTTGGCCTCTTGACAGGAAACTAAGAGTTCTTCAACAGGCGAAACTATTTCTAAAGTAAGATAAGCAGAGTGATGCGGGCTCAAAATAGAAAGAAAAGTTTGTGTAATCTTTAATTTTTTTATTTACATGAAAAAGCTTCCGTTTTTAAGATTGCAATTGATAAAATGAATTCTTTAGCATATTTTTAAAAAAATGTGGATATTCTGAATAAACTATTTTTTTAAAGTTTGCGTTCATATTTGTTATGCTATTTAAAGCCAATTCCTAACAAGCCGATTTATCATACAAAACTATCAAAACATAATTACCGTAAAGGGAGTGTTCGCGAAAAATGAAAGAGGGTATAGGTTTAATGCGATAAAAAAGCGCTTTTGATCGCCACTAACCTTACTTCTATCTGTTGCGTCTATAATGAGAAAATTGTTAAAGACGTCTCATACCGAATAACTTAGCGGCCATACAAATTGAGAAAATTGCAACATACTACTTGGACCGTAAAAAATTAATTTAATTTCAAACAAATCATTTAGATATTACTACCTATAGTCATCGATTATCTTTCGCCACATTTGTATATAGTTTATATTTTATAATATTTTTTAATTCATTTGTTTGTTTCTCTTGTCACTTGCGCAACTATCTAAGAATGCCGCACACCACTCACAATTTTCGAAATCCGTTGAAAACATTTTCTAAAAAGATAAAATATTATTAAATATAAACTATATACAAATGTGGCGAAAGATAATCGATGACTAAAGGTTGTATTATCTAAATGATTTGTTTGAAATGAAATTGATTTTTTACGGTCCAAGTATTATGTTGCAATTTTCTCAATTTGTATGGCCGCTAAGTTATTCGGTATGAGACGTCTTTAACAATTTTCTCCTTATAGACACAACAGATAGAAGTAAGAATAGTAGCGATCAAAAGCGCTTTTTTATCGCATTAAGCCTATACCCCCTTTCTTTTTTCGCGAACACTCCCTTTAAGTCCTAGTTTACAAGAAGTTCAGTACAACACTAAAATGTAAACCATAGTTTGTAATGGTAGATATTTTAGAACTGCTAGATATAAAGACCAAACAAATGCTTATTAATTTTTAATTGGCGTATTAAAAAAGCGTCTTTTAATTTAATCTCTTTGGATTTATTCAAGTGAAAGATTCAATAATTCCGGAAACTGCTCTTCCATTAAACTTGTGGACACTGTACTTAAAAACTGCAGAAAGTCTATTGAGCGGAAAGTGCATAAAGCAAGTTTTTGCAAGAGTAAATGTTCAAAAGAAAAAAGAATTTGTGAACAAAGTAAAAATTGGCCGGACACTTTCAATCCTCTCGGTTCTTTGAGAAAAGATGAAACAAAAATAAAACTTGATTTTAAGCTTTTTCACAAAGTTTGAAATCCCAAGAATTTTACAGAGAAACGAAATTTAAGATATCTCTAAATAATATTTTAAAGAATTTTTTTATTTCTTGGCTTTTGTTCATAAAACAGTTTATTTTACTTGATTAGTTCAGGAGACAGTTTACATTTATTCTTGCTTTGTTCAGGAGACAGTTTATTTTACTTGATTTGTTCATGATATAGTTTATTTTACTTGATTTGTTCAGAAGACAGTTTATTTTACTTCTTGATTTGTTCAGGAGACAGTTTATTTTACTTGATTTGTTCAGGAGACAGTTTACTTTACTTGATTTGTTCCGGAGACAGTTTACTCTCAATCTTGATTTGTTCAAACGACAGTTTAAGCTAATTCTTTATATGTTCAGGATACAGTTTACTCTTATTTTTGATTTGTTCAGGAGACAGTTTACTTTTATTCTTGCTTACTCGCAATTTTGCTTTGTTCAGAATCAGGATCAAATTTCTTCTTAATCTTGATTTGTTTAGAAAACACCAAACAGAAGTAGAATCCTTACTAAGACAGGAAAAATCTTTTGCGAGGTATCTAATTATAGTAATACTAGGCTTTTCGGGCGCTTCGCACCCATCTTCTGTTTTAATTGTGAACATTTGAACATTGTGAACGTTCCCTTTGTTTACATTGTAAAACAAAAACAAACAAAAAATTTTCGCGGATTAAAAAAAAATTTTAATCGAATTTGGTTTGAAGCAAATTTTTGAAAATTTGAACATTCACGCGAGGTCCCACAAAAATATTGGTCCGGATCGGTTCAGCCGTTTTGACGTTTACTGGATACAAACTAACAAACAAACAGACAGACACCCAAGCAATTATATATAGATAAACTATACAAGGTTAAACATAAAGAATGAGATTTCAGTGACGACTACACAGAATTTATCCAGCCTTCCTTCATTCGTTTTGCTTGGCTCTTGATTCTTTTTTTGCCAAATCATATAATATTCCATTAAAAGACTGTATATGAAACAGAAACCTTTCTTTAATCTTAAAACATCATTAAAGTCTCATCTTTTGTGTCCAAACCTGTATCTATCTATTCATCTGATAAAAAGTAGTATTTCTTCCTAATTCTGACATAATTTAATTTTCTGAATACTTGTATTCCAAAGAAACATGGAATACATTCATATGATATTTTCTGTTAAGTGTTAATATAGAATATTAATATAAAACAGTGAGAACCAGAAAACTCTGGAATTGGAAGACGACTTTTACACTCAAGTTATGACTAACAGTCTAATGAAAATGAAACACACCAATTTTGCAGTGTAAACAGTCTAACAGACCTATTTCACTTAACATTTTTATCTTCTAGCTTCTGGTACTAACTTAAAGAAAATAACAGATTGGATAAGCGTCGTCTTCGCACCTCTGCCCCTGTAGTAAAAGTAAATTCAACATAAATGAAGCATAAAGTCTGACCGCGTCAACCTTGTTGCGCCGGCTTATAGTCCTACTGAGTGTTTGCTTTATTTACCCAATGTACAGGCGATACAGTACAAACTGGAACCTGAAAGGTTGACCCGGCTCGGAAATTCAAATGTACTACGGCTGCCCGTCGTCCTCATACAAACAATTTTATATCTCTAACTGTAAATGTATTCTTCTAGTTACATAGAGCAGGGTAGATTATGGCTGGTTTCAAGCACAGGACAGCTACTTAGGTAGGTCAATAGAAATATATTCATCTAATATTAGAAAATATTACTCTGAGAAATATATTCATCTAATATTAGAAAATATTACTCTGAGATATATATTCATCTAATTTTAGAAAATATTACTCTGAGAAATATATTCATCTAATTTTAGAAAATATTGCTCTGAGAAATATATTCAACTAATTATAAAAGATATTACCAAAGAAATATATTCAACCAATTTATGAAATATTACTGGAAAAAATATATTAAATTAATTTTATAAAGTATTACTCAAAGAAATAGATTCAACTAATTTTAGAAAATATTACTCTGAGAAATATTTTCATCTAATTTTAGAAATATTTGTATCTTCTTTTGTAAATGAAACATCTCTCAGATTTTTCAATTTGAAACTAACATATTTCAATTGAAAATCAAAAAACCCTAAGAGACATTTCTAGATTTAAAGAAAGATTGAAGATGGCATAGTAAACAGTTTTTGTGTTGTATTCCGGATTGTTTGGTATATGAGTGAACAGTCCCTTGAATCCAACAGGAAGCCAGATGAGTCAGTACATCCCGGACCGCTGCAGC